>NW_015555741.1:2086765-2117943 GCF_001515605.1 Sinocyclocheilus anshuiensis | reverse complement strand
TGTATATTAAAGCAATCAAAACTGCAACATTTTCGGATTTGTACATTTAACAGTGTATTTGTTTCCTTGTTAAATAATATGAGATAGCTTTTTAATATTAATCAATAATTAATTCTGAGATCAATAAGAAGTAGATTTCATTTTGAAATAACAGAATATTCAACCATTTTAAATCCTAAATTATAAAGTAATTAAATTAAAACAATTCAAATTTATAAATTTTTTGATTTGCACATTTAAGTGTTTTGGGTTTTTTTTCTTGTGAGAGGCATCTATTTTAATGCAAAAGTATTTAATATTAATAATTAATTAATCTGTAGATAAAGTTGCAGTAGAGCTCATCTCTGAGATAAATGAACAATTTTTATTGACTCATTAAAATTACTAAAAAATACATAAATTACATCTGATTTGTTTCCTAGTGAGAGGCAAAAGGCACTTTTACCCATTTAAAATAATATAATGAGCTACAGCTTCAGTGAATTATAGCTTTTACTGGAAGAATGCTTTTAATGTGAGTTATTACATACATATTTTAAAATATCACAACAATCCAAAATTTTTAAAAAATATCCCACAAAATATAGTTCAGTAGAGCTGGTTACAAAGCAAAGGCCCTCCTGTAGCTCATGAGGGTTGGGATCAGACTGAAAGCGTGATTGAATACAGCGTTTTCTCGCCACTGTACTGTACTGTTCTGAAGGAGGGGCCAATTTCCAGACCTTGATTTTTCTTTCCTTTTTATGACAGACCCACTCCGTCAAAGTCATAGCTGGCTCTCGCGCTCTTTCTCTCCATTTCATCTTTTTCTATCTATCTATCTTTGTCTCTCTGTCTGTAGTTGACTTAAGCTGTGAGTAAAAGATGTTCCGATGCAGTTTGTTTCTGTCAGGTTTGATTAATGACTAGCAATAACATTATAGCTTACATGGACATGGCAGAATGCATCTCTACTACGCGCAATCGATAAATCAGCCATCCGCTGCCAGGATTTACAGGCTCTTTGAAGTTGTGTAACTCCTCATAATTCATATGCAGATTAATAGAATTATGTCATGAACATATGCTGCGTAAATCCATCGAACCGAATGGCTTTAATGGTTTGTGTTTGATCACCACAATCAAGTAAGCAAACCACGTTTAGTGACATCCGACAGGAGATATCAGTGTTCAGATATGCCAAACGCAATTCCATGTGCTGCTGCAGTAAAAATAGATTTCTGAAACTACAGGAGAGATGTTTCGTAAGACAATCAGAATAGGTTAACACTACTTAGCACTGCTGACTACACAAGGTTTCAGAAAAAAGTCTTGCTCATCTAAGGGGTGGTGTGGTGTAGTGGCTAAAGCCAAGGGTTTGAACCCTCACAAAACTAAAAATTGGACAAAGCAAAATCAAAACAAAAAAAAGAGAAAATAAAAAAAGCGAAAAACAAAGCAAAAAAACAACAAAAATCAAAACAAAAGGGATAACAAAAAAAGCAAAAAACAAAACATAACGCAATAGAAAAAAGAAAAACAAAGCAAAACAAAACAAAAACAAAGTTCGTTCACAAGTAACGTTCAACTGTTTCAACCGCATATATTGATAAAGCGTCTAGAATTCTGAATATTGATTGTAATTCCGATTCCATTTCCACTTAACGATTCTGGTTCCTTAATAATATATTTGTATTTTGTATAAACAACTAATAATTCCCAGTCAACTCAAACTAGCCCAAAACAATGTTGTATATACACAATGCATATATATATACTGTATATATATATATATATATATATATATATATATATACTGTATATATATATATATATATAAACTCTAGAGGTTGTTAGTCCTGTCTGGAATCCTTACATTGGTAACCCATTCATTTCAGAATTTAGCTTAAAATGATATTGCTTGTCTCTAAATCCCTTTAATGCCTTCAAATCAAGTCTCAAAATACAGTTGTTGTTTTTTTTTGCTTTTAATTCATTGTTTTTGTTCATGCTGTTTTATGCTTTGTTGTTGCTGTTGTTTTGTTTTGTTTTGTCTGTGAACTGTTCAGCACTTTGGTCAGCCCTGTTACTGCTTTTAACTGTGCTTTAGAAATAAACTGAACTTCAACTTGAACTTACACTTTAATCCGAATATCTTCTCATAGCAAAAGACTACTATGTAATAGTATGGCACATTCTCGCAGTCTTACAATTGGTCACATCACTGAGATTATATATTAAACACATTTCTATATATTCCAGCTGCCTTGATGAATTTCCGTCTTGGAATACTAATGACTCGATCCAGTGGAGAATTAAACTATAGAGATACTCAGACTGCAGAATGTGGCTTGGAATGAAAGCGCCGGAAAGCACAAATCCACCTCCACAAACTCTACAGTACTTGCTGATTTTTAATTCGCTCCCGCTCCTCCTTCTACCATAAGATTTACCGCCATTTTCATATTCATCATTTGCTGATTCTTACAGTATCTGTTTGAAGCATCAAAGGTAGGCGATGGAAGCACAGAGGAAGGTCAAACTGCGATGAAGTGATTAAAAGGGCTGAATAAAAACGAGTCTCTAATGACTAAAGGCTGAAGGCACGGGTCGAGTTGTTCAGCATCCCCTTTGGTCTGAACTACACAGGTCTGAGTTTCCGATGAAGTTTCTCTGCTAGGGTCAGTTAAGTGCGTAATTAACATTACAGAATCCGCTTCGTTAAAGCGCCAAGAATATCATCATGATATTCCAATCAGAGAGGAAGACGAGGAGGGAGAAAAAGAGAGTGTGAGACGGAGATGAAGAAACAGACATTGCCTGATGTGCACTTTTATTCAGACTGTCATAGACGTCATTTATAGTAGGGGCGAAGACGACCTCAGCACTTTATGAAATGGCAATGCAATTCTTTCATTTGTTCATGTATGTTATAATGAACGACGATCCAGCACTGGAATTAGTTATTTTGAATGTTTTGTTCAGTGTTTGCTGCAGTTGTTATCAGTTGCGCAAAGTGTTAACGCCATCTAACATTATCTTTTTTGCAGCTTGCAATCCATTCTAGACATATCACAAAAGAAAATGCTAACAAATGTAATCCCATTACAGCTGCAGTTTTGGATAAGTTCAACAAAAAGTTATACCAAGGCAGATTAGAACCCAGATCACCTTATTATTATAATTAAGAGTTATATTATCTGTATTATCAAAAAAAAAAACATGCTCATGCCTATCGAAGAAGTTAATTTCAGAACATTGTAACATGGTTATATATAATTCATATATGAATCATAATTTTCAATTATTTAAATTTTTTTCATAATATCAAAATCACAACCCCCCCCCCAAAAAAAACCAATGTACACTGTATAAGATGGCCAGGATAAGAAAAAGGGCAATTTCTTACAATATAATACTGCATTGCATTACATAACATATAATGTATAACATATAATAATAATATTAATAAATACCTTAAATAGTATAATATATGTAAATATATTAATTACAAGTACCTACTAATTTTAAAATGATATACATGTAAATAAATGTATATACTAATATTTTACATACACCCACACAAACTATTTTTACAATAAAATAATGAATTGCATAAAATTAGTTGTAATAATAATAACAACAACAACAACAACAACAAATATTATATATGTAACATATGTAAATATATTAATTACAATTACCTGTTTCTTTAAACAATTATATACATCTATATAAATTTATATACTATAATTTTACATAAACACAAAAAAAGTTATTTTTACAATAAAATACTGCATTGCATAAAATTGGTTATAATAATAATAATAATAATAATAATAATAATACACACAATTTTGTTAGCTATATATACATTTAGATATTATTATACACACACACACACACATATATGAAAGAGTAATTTCTTAATTTCTTCAACACAGTAACATACTGTTTTGCATACTGTAATATACACATACATACATACAGCACAGCAAAGCGGGTTATTTTTTTGCCCAAATGCCAGTTTGAGCCTGTTTGTGTAACCCATCTGCTGGGTTAGTGATGGGTCAGTGTCACTGACAGCAGAAATGATGCATTCCCTCCCACCTGTGTCACACATCTACATCTGATGGGCTACTACAACACAGCGGCTGGTTTATCTGGATAAAACTAGATTGCACCGAGATACCAAATATGATAAAACGTCTTTTTAAAGACAAGATCCACAAACATACCTGACTTCATGCACTCTCTGTCACACACAGACACAAACACAAGTCCACCTATTTCATTCTCTTCCAGAGAACCTCCTTCATCTCTCTCGCTCTCTGTGGGACATATAGAGAACTGTAGGAAAAAGTGAAGGGAGGGATCAGGAGGATTCCGGGTCTCAGTCGGGGCCACTGCACACATTCAACAAAATCAAATCAAAGGTCAAAAGTGAATCTGTCCGCAAAAGAGAAAGGCTTTGGTTGGGCTGTCTCGCACCAGAGTTGAATATTGACACTTGCACTGTCAGCAAGAGAAACCATTATCTAATGTTGGCCTCCTGCACTGGTCTGCGACCAGCTTTCCCAACCCTTCACCTCAACACCAATACAGCTAACCTCAAAACTGATTTAAGATCAGCAAAAACAGCCTTTCTGCCCACACCCGACCATATTCCCAGCAGCCACAGCTTGTCTTGCTGGTTTGCACGGCCGGCACTGCATCATATTGTCTTTGTTGTCTTGAACGAGCTGATAATGAATTGACTGAAACTAATTTGACCCTACAATAGATAAATTCACCCTTCTTCCGAGTTTGATTGACAGGTGATCTGACCAATCATAACACAAATCTGCCATTTTGTCTGACAAACAAACCAGACAGGGCTGCATTTCCCAAAAGCATCGTAAGCCTAAATTGATCGTAGAACCAATTGTCACCAATAGAGCTACGATCAATTTAGGATTACGATGCTTTTGGGAACGCAGCCCAGGTGAGTAGATGAACGTCAGTGGACTTGAACTTGAAAAATGGCGTGTACTGACGTCTTTCCACGATTGAAACACGATACCTTCTGATGTTCATTCATGTTTATTTCGAACCATGTTTATTTAAGAGATTATCAGTTCACGTGCCGCTTGACCTAAGGCACTACAGGGATCTGTCACACTACATTACTGAGCCACAAAACAGTATTTTTTGTTTGAATTTCTTTAAAAATTCAGGTTCAGACAGACCTCGTTTCATACCAGAAGTAACCTGTTCTGTCTTTTCTGTCGACATGTCAGTTTTCTCTGCTCCGCAATGTACAGTATATTTCACTGCATGAGAACATGATGTGTGGAGTGAGAGCGGCATGGCTTGCAGAACATAGCGATAGTAACTAAGGGGGACGGGTCTTTGCGAAACCTCTTTTTTGGCAAATTCCTTTTACTATGGCAAAAAGTTGTTGCTATGGCATGTGTAATTTGAATACTAGGGGCCAGTTTAACTAAACAGGGCAAATTAGCGCGAAAGCGCAATTCCAAAACAACGCCGATGGGCGTGGAAATTTCTGCGGGTGATTTACTAACAACGCGATATACCAAATGCAGCGCAAATTAGCGTAGTCGCGAATAAACAATAAAGAAATAAATAAGCCACAGTACGTTGAAAAGAACCGGAGGCCAAAAAACGAAGGGTTGCAACAGTTTTGATAGAGCTGGTATTGCGTGACTCCTAGATGAGGGTTCCAAGTCGTCTTTCATTTCCTGAAGTAAATAAAAAATAACATGGCTTGGCAAACGATATGTTCGGATAATGTGTTCTTTCCAAATAAATTAATACATGTGGAAAAATCCTCTCCCTTCTACACACGCTCTCTGTTCTCTGCGGTGCCTCCTCCTAGTAACAAACTGCATCCATTTCAAGCGCAAAATAGTTTAAGACATGCTTTTTAAATAATGGCCCTTTATTTTTAAATAAAGGGCGTTAAATAATGGCGCAAATGCCAGTAATTTGACGAGCGCAAACGTTAGTAAATCTCGTTGCGTGATTCATTTGAATACTCTCCTCCCATAAATTTTTGCATCTGTAAGGGAAACTCCTAGAAATGCATATTCAATATGGTCAGGCGCAAACATGACTGTGTCCACGCCTTTTCAGGGCTAATTTGTCACTGCGCGTCTTTAGTAAAACCTGAGAGTAACATTTTAACGCCAAAAGACGGTTTGACCTGGATACATGTGCGCCTGTTGGTTTTCTCTTATGTGTGGATTATTTGATTTTATCATTTATAATTGGAACGAAATCTCTGGTTTCAACAGCTTTGATAAGTAATAAATTGTGTGACATGCAGCCAAAGTTAACTATAATTTAAGAAAAATACGTAAAAACACATATTTACCCCTTAGGTGCATCTGCAAAGTGACTCTTACACATTGTTTCTGCATTAATGTCAATATTTATGGCATGTTGACTGTCTGATTTCTTCACATTTGAGTAGATTCTTGTCTTTAACTCTTATATTTAGTGTTTCAACATAACCTGATATTTGTGCACTGATAAACTGCATTTTAAGTAACTTATTCTAAAACAATCAGGTACGTCAGCGTCAGCGAGCGAGCCGACTTTTGCCCTGCCATTTTGTTTGATGGACACAAATAGAGTATTTGCCCTTGAAAAACGATGTGCTTGGTTTAGTAATTGCTGTCATAAGGTCAAATAAAACGACTAAATCTTCCTTGATTTATACTACATTAGCAAGTATCTTTACAGCAATGAAGCCATTAACACCTAACAAGCTGTTGTCTTATCTTTAGTAACCTTTTCGTACCTCTCATTTCGGCTCCTCCCAATCTGGTTGGCCAAAAAGGCACCAATCAGAGATTGAAGAAAGACGCATGAGCCAATCAGCTGCCACTTCAATGAACAATGAGACTGCAGATGAACTCAATAGTATGTTCCTGCACAACCGGAGGCTGCAGTTCTAGGACCGCAGTTCTAGGACCCTATGCTTTTGTAACAGCGCCACCTACCGAATTGGATCACTAAAGATGGACGACATGGACAGCAATCAGAGTGAGTAACTTTACCGATTTTCAATTAAGTTTTTATTTTATAACCTTAAAACGATGCAAAGTTTAAGTAGCCAACGTGAGAACTGCTAAGAAATAATAATGAATTCCCGATTGCTAGTTTTATTGATTATTACGATGTTCTTAATTCGTGGCCATGATTTAATTAAGCTAAACCTTGTTGACATAATGACTACAATAAGTAAATCTAGCCAGCACATTAATTAAACTTAAAAAGATGATAAAAGCATGTTGATGTGAGATGTGTCAGATTTACCTGTAGCTTACTGTATTAGTGTGAAAACTTGTTTGATACTCATTGTTTTAGCATAAAGTATAAATCATCTTTCATAATTAAACTGGGCTCATTGCTTGGTTGCACCACAATATGTGTTATTAGCCTGTCCTTTTGGCAGTACTTTAGATTAATCTGGTTGATGTTTGAAAGGCATGGTCAGCGGTTTGCCTTCTGGACTGATGAGGCCAGAATCCTACTCTAAGCAACTCTTCAGCCAGTGTACAGAGTGCTATCTCAGAGGAGATACACATTCAGGCTGTCGATGAAACTAAGACTTAAGGTACTCCACTTTTTCAGTTGTTTAAAGACGGAAATAGATTTTTCATCTATATTTTAAGTGTAAATTCATTTAAATTTAAAATTGTTAACTCAAAGCAGGTATTACACACTTTGTAATTAACATTGATGCATTTATAAATCAAAAATCACAAATCACAGAAGCATAGGGTCCTAGAACTGCGGTCCTGAAACTGCAGCCTCTGGTTGTGCAGGAACACCCTTCTCGATGAACTCAGCAGCGGCAGTTGGTATTATATAACGGGTCTTCTCTGTGAGAAGGAAAGAAGATGACACGGCAGCTGATTACATGAAAGAGCAGCTATTGTTCCATGAATAGAAAAATCGATTTGATTGAGAATGAATTCACTCTTTGATGGCTTCATTTCCCTTTACAGTGAGCCGGATGATGAGCCTGTTCTCATATACAGGAGGATGATAGTAGTATGTAAAAGAGCTAAAGTAACATGCCTCTGTAGGCTATATAATCAATGTTTTATTTGCACGTGTCATTGGTGTTAGTATTCATTAGTATTCATCTGTGCAGTGTGGTTCTAGCATATATATATATATATATATATATATAGTTTTTGTACGTCTAGGCTGACATTGAAACACATCAATGTATCAATGTTGAGGCATGTAAACTGTTCAACATATGAAAAGCGTATGAAAGCATATGAAAACCAGCTGTTGAACCAACTGACTAGCACAAAATGCAAAGCTTTTAACATATGAAAAAGTCACCATATCAATATATTGAAGCATCTAAAACGCAAACCATTTATCATATGAAAAACAGAAAATATCTACGTATCATACATATGCATGAAAATCAATGTATTGAAGCACGAAAATGTAAACCCTTTAACGCATGAAAAACACGTAGTGAAGCATCTAAAACGCAAACCATTTATCATATGAAAAGCATACAATATCAACATATTGTAGAATGAAAATGTAAAACATTAAACAAGTGGAAAAGTGTACAATATCGCCAAAGAGAAGTACTAAGAACGTAAACCCTTTAACATATGTAAAAAGGTTTATAGTGTACGTATTTCATATTAACTTAAATTAGAAATGCTTACAAATCCTGAGGTTCATAGAATATTTAATTCAAGCAATTTATAGGTTGATTTTATTGTATTTATTATAAATGAAAATTATGATATTAAATATGTATGCATGTCTAAAGTAAAAACAAATCTCCATTTTAAATCAATAAGTTGATATTGTCCCAGCATCAACAAAATGTAGGCTATGTGTGCACTTTATGTACAAATAGCGACTAAAACGAATGAGATCACCCTGATATACGCTTAAAATTTAAAGACAAGAATAAACTGTGGTAAGTAAATATATAAAATAAAGCTCCTGGATTGAACCTAAAAAAGTCCTATCAATGTAGTCCAGGGCTCCAGTAGGTGCAGGTTTCTATCTTGAGAGCTCATTCTGGCCTAGTCTCTGCCTTTCCCTGTCTCACCTTGACTCTTGAAGAGGGTGATGCATGAACGAGGGAGAATCAAGCCCTGCATTTGCATTTACCAAAAAGCCTGTGTGATGAAGCGCTTTGACAGTCTCGTGCACTTATGCAGCGCGTGCTGTAAAGAGAGGCTGAAAGCAAATATAACTCACCCTCACAACCAGCTGACAAACACACACACACACACACACTCACACTCAAGCTTGATTCTCACAGGCAGGTCTATGCTTCATTTCCCTTTACAGTGAGCCGGATGATGAGCCTGTTCTCATATACAGGAGGATGATAGTAGTATGTAAAAGAGCTAAAGTAACATGCCTCTGTAGGCTATATAATCAATGTTTTATTTGCACGTGTCATTGGTGTTAGTATTCATTAGTATTCATCTGTGCAGTGTGGTTCTAGCATATATATATATATATATATATAGTTTTTGTACGTCTAGGCTGACATTGAAACACATCAATGTATCAATGTTGAGGCATGTAAACTGTTCAACATATGAAAAGCGTATGAAAGCATATGAAAACCAGCTGTTGAACCAACTGACTAGCACAAAATGCAAAGCTTTTAACATATGAAAAAGTCACCATATCAATATATTGAAGCATCTAAAACGCAAACCATTTATCATATGAAAAGCATACAATATCAACATATTGTAGAATGAAAATGTAAAACATTAAACAAGTGGAAAAGTGTACAATATCGCCAAAGAGAAGTACTAAGAACGTAAACCCTTTAACATATGTAAAAAGGTTTATAGTGTACGTATTTCATATTAACTTAAATTAGAAATGCTTACAAATCCTGAGGTTCATAGAATATTTAATTCAAGCAATTTATAGGTTGATTTTATTGTATTTATTATAAATGAAAATTATGATATTAAATATGTATGCATGTCTAAAGTAAAAACAAATCTCCATTTTAAATCAATAAGTTGATATTGTCCCAGCATCAACAAAATGTAGGCTATGTGTGCACTTTATGTACAAATAGCGACTAAAACGAATGAGATCACCCTGATATACGCTTAAAATTTAAAGACAAGAATAAACTGTGGTAAGTAAATATATAAAATAAAGCTCCTGGATTGAACCTAAAAAAGTCCTATCAATGTAGTCCAGGGCTCCAGTAGGTGCAGGTTTCTATCTTGAGAGCTCGTTCTGGCCTAGTCTCTGCCTTTCCCTGTCTCACCTTGACTCTTGAAGAGGGTGATGCATGAACGAGGGAGAATCAAGCCCTGCATTTGCATTTACCAAAAAGCCTGTGTGATGAAGCGCTTTGACAGTCTCGTGCACTTATGCAGCGCGTGCTGTAAAGAGAGGCTGAAAGCAAATATAACTCACCCTCACAACCAGCTGACAAACACACACACACACACACACACTCACACTCAAGCTTGATTCTCACAGGCAGGTCTATAACAACAGGCTGATTTAGATGAAGACACACTAGAGCCACCCTGTTCATTACTTCCACGTTCACTTCCTATGGCTATGGTATGAAAAGCATACTAGCATACTACTCTTAGTGTTTTGTTCTACACTGCAATTTTGTGACAAATATAAATGTTTAAACTATACTGTCTATATAATAAAATAAATAATAATAATAAATAAAATTAAGTCAATTGTTTAAAATGCTACAAGTAAATAAATAACATGATGAAGTATAATGCATTATTATGTAACAGAATAATATTGAATATTCATTTTAAGATTTGCTTTAAAAAAAAAACATTAAACAGAAGCCTGAGAGAGAGAGAGACTTAGAATTGACTTTTTTTTCTCAAATTTCCAAGTTTAAGTTTTACAACTTTAACCATTTTGATGGAATTACAAGAAAACCCCAGAAATCTAACATTTTTTTCCTCACAATTCTGTTTAAATTTCACAATTTTGACAGAATTACAAGAAAAAAGTTAGAATATTGAGATAAAGTCACAATTACCTTTTTAAAACTTAGAATTCTGACTTTTTTTCTCAGAATTCCGAGTTCAGGTATCACAATTGACAATTTTGACAAAATTGGATAATTTTGATAGAATTTGCCAGAAAAGCTAATTGCAACTTTCTATCACATTATTCAGACTTCAGATATTTTTTCTCACAATTCTGAGTTTAAGTTTCACAACTTTGACAATGTTTTACAGAATTGCAAGGAAAAAAGTCAGAACTGTGAGATAAAAAGTCACAATTACCTTTTTTAAACCCAGGATTCTGACATTTTCTGATTTCAATTCTGAGTTCAAGTTTCACATTTTTAACAAAATTGCACAATTTTGACAGAAAATGTAACTGCAACTTTCCATCGCATTATTCAGAATTCTGACATTTTGGCAGAATTATGAGGGGGAAAAAAGAGAGAGAGTATTGTGAGATAAAAAGTCACAATTACCTTTTTTAAACTTGTAATTCTGACATTTTTCTCAAAATTCAGAATTTCAGAATTTTTACACCTTTGACAATTCTGACAGAATTACAAGAAAAAAAAGTCCGAATTGTGAGTTAAAAAGTCACCGTTACCTTTATTTAAAACGTACACTTATTTATTTATTTGTTTGTTAGTGTTGATTTTATCCCATGACAAAAACAAGCTTCCATATATTAACAGAACTGTGAACTTAGAATTTTGAGAAAAATTCATAAATATAAACCAAGAAAGAAGTATTCCTGCTGTACCTGAAACCAAATCAAACCAGTGTTTTACACGGCTTCGTTCTGAATGTAAGAACCAGCTGGAGAATACTTCTGAAATGGCTTCCAGCTGGCTTTATTTCAAACAACATTGTTAAAGTAAAAATTTGATTTGTTGTTTTGCATGAATCATAGTGGCAAGAACACTTATCTACAATCCACACAGCTTTACATATTTGTTTACTTCTTATTGTATATCAATGCTTCCTCTGATTTGAAAATGGTGTGGGAAAACGATATTGTTCAAATAAAGAGATACATTAATATACAGCTTATATACACAGATGTAGACCTACCTGTATATGTTTGTTTATTTTAGAAACCAATATTACCTTATAAAAACAATGCAGTGAAGACACTATAAAAGAGATCCATCATCTCTCACATGCCAATTCCCTCTCCTTTATTTTCCCTGTCTAAAATCACCCAGAGTTTAATACTTCCTGATCTATAAAGCCCTCGGCAAAATACAAAAATAAACCATGTCTACAACAGCACTGGCAACAGAGCCTCAGGTGTCCACCTTCAACAGTTCATAGATGATTCACAATGACGATTTATATTAGTTTATGATTCATTTAAAGGAATAATGGAATAATAAAAGGAAAGGGAAATAAAGGATGTTCTGGCCAATTAAGCTATTGGTTGAATTGGTTGTTCACAGTTAAAAGGCTTATCATACATGTTTTTATCCATTTTATTAATTTTTTTTCCCCTTGAGGTCCACTTCATGTCCCTAACATGTTGCACTATAATGCAATATAATGGCCCTTTTTATATGTGAAATAAGAATTGCAAATTCACTTCATTCAATGAAGGACTCATCAGACCATTTCAAATGAGTATTTCAAAACAACTCAATAAAAACTCAACTGTTTGTTTATTTTTTTGTTGACTATATTGGTCGTGTTGTATGGTTTTGATTCACTAACATGAAATGACACATAAGAGTTATTTGTTCATTAAACAGACTGGTCACATTCTATGTTTTTGATTCACTAAAACGAACTGAATAACATGATTCATTTGTTTGTGATTTTGACTAAACTTGTCGCACTGTATGTTTCTGATTTATTCAGAAGAACTGGCTCACTAGATAAATTTGTTTGTGAATCACACTAAACTGATAATGTTGTATACTTTATGTTATTATAGTAATTTGTTCATGAATCAGACTGATATGGTAACTTGTATGTTTTTGATTCACCACAAAACACAAGATTCATTTGTGTCGTGAAACAGACTACACCGGTTGCGCTATATGTTTCTGATTCACTATAAAGAACCGACTCATCATTTGTTTGTGAATTGGACTAGACTGGTCACATTGTGTGTTATTGATTCATTAAAACGAACCTGCCTACAAGAGTCATTTGTTTCTAAAATGGACTACACAGGTAGCAGTGTATGTTTTTGATTCACTAGATAACACCGGTTGCATTATCTTTCTGATTCAATCAAAAAAGTGTCTCACAAGCTTAATTTGTTCACGAATCAGACTGGTAATGCAGTCTGTTTTTGAGTCACTAAAAAGAACTTGCTCAAACGAGTTATTTGTGCAGAAATCAAAATAACTGGTAACATTTGTATGTTTTTGATTTACTAAAAAGAACCAGATCACAAGATTCATTTGTTTCATGAAACAGACTACACTGATTGCGCTAAACATTTCTGATTCACTACAAAGAACTAGCCCACAATATTTATCTGTTAATGAATCAGACTATATGAATAACACTGCATGTTTTAAATTTACTAAAATGAACTGCCTCACAATATTTATTTATTTTATAAAAGCATAATGTTGCATGTTTTAGATTGGCTAAAAAGCACTCGCTCACAAGATTCATTTGTTCGTGAATCGGACTACTCAGATCACGCTGTATGTTTGTTTTTGCAGCTCATAAGGACAAATCAAAGTGAAATTCCATTATTTACCAATAAATGGACATTTTATCCCATCACATTCAATTTAGACTACAAACTCACATTTAAAGCTCAAGCAAAATATGATTTTCTTTGCTGTGTCACAGAAGATTCCGAAAGCGAGGAAAGGTGGCTTGTTCTGAATCAATGTTAAAGGGCATCTACCACTTCAGTGCCATTAGATGAACACGGCTCCATGTATCTCGGGAATGGATGCTTGCTATGCTTGCAGGTGTAAGCATGACCTTTTACTGACCTTCGACAGACCTCCACATCACCCTCAAATCCGGCCTCACACCTGTACAACACAACAGAGATTTATTCCCACTTTACAGATCTCTCTCACTCTCTCTGCCTTCGCTGGACAAGCAAGGCCACATTACCAAAAAGAAAGACCGCAAACGTACACACGTACCATTTTCCTCCTCATCTCCAGAGCGCGCACACACCTGCCCGCATCCGTATTTAAATGGCAGCTATGAATCTTCATTGCATCTATCAGTGTGGAAAGCGTCCCTCCTATAAATGACTATTGATGATGCCGCTGCATTGTAAGGGGTGCGACTACGCCGGGGAAATTTTCAGGGAGAGAGAGCGAGCGCAGGGTCATTCGACTCGAGTCTGAATCTTAAGAAAACCCCTGAAGGTGCCAACAGCACCATGATTTATCAGGCCGTTTCCTGCTTATGTGTGTATGATGTCATATCGGCCTGTTTAAATCAAACTGAAGGTAATCCAAAACACTCAGATCAATGCCGAGAGAGACAATAAGGTGAGCACATCCTTATTGCCGCTGATATATAACGGCCATAAGCAGCATTAATTAGCTTCGGTTCGAAGTCCTTAAATATACATCATATTTGCCAAGGTTACTGTCTGTTACCCGAGTGCAATGATTCTATAGTTGCACAAAAAAGATGCAGGCCTCATTAGTGCTGATTATAAACTGCTAAACTGCAAGAACTTGTTCTCTTTTCATTGCCCGCCAAGTAGTTTTCTTTTATCTTCTCTGAAATTCCCAAATGAAAACCAACAGGAAGCATTCAAGGACTTCTACCGCTCTCTGAAGGTTCTCTTTTTCTCTTTCGTTTGCTACGGCTGGGTCTAAGTTTAAAGCTGTGGGGCAAAATGTGTAGTGGGGAAGCTCATTGATAAAAATGCCACATTCTTTTCCAGATAACAACATAAAAGATGCCCTTGACAATGTAAGTGAAAAAACAAAAACATCCTCGAGACTGGGTCACCGAATCAACGGCTTATTGCGTGCTATGATGTCATTTCGCACATCTACCAGCTGAAGATGGCCTGCAGAAACGTAGCTGACTCACAGGCAACAACAGCACGGACAAGCAATAAATGCACGTTAAAGTGAGGATGAGTTACATCATTATTTCTGACACTTCCTATTGCATGAATTTACCAAATCATTTCTAAAAGGGCACTGAAATGTCACTTTCTTGAATTGTTACGAGGTTGAAGAGTTAAATTCAGTCATTATTTATTCACCCTCAATCTATGCGGTTTTCTTATTTCCCTGGAACACAAAAGGAAAAGTATAGCAGAATGTCACAACGATGTGTCACAAGGATTTCTGCAGTAGTTTTAATATTTAATTGCTCTGCCATACCACAAAATAGTAATGTTTAGTAATTTTGCTTTCAGATTTGTTTTTGTTTTTTTTTCATTTTTAGCCATTATTTTTCTTTTATAATTTTCATTATATGTAATGTCTTTACAAATGTTTTGTTCATTAAATTGATTAACAAATATATTTAAAAAATATAAAAATACGTTATAAGAATTGTTTTTAATGTGTTCTTACTAATGCTTTCAAGACTATTAGAATAAATAGTAAAGAAAAAAATAAATACATACATGCATACAGTACATACATAAAATCACATTTTAAAAAATTCTACAGATCATTACTCATGCTTACAACACAATTTCAATAATTACCATTAAATGTAATTGTAGACCTGTATGTAAAATGTAAATGTAATGTAATGTTTCCTTTACAAATGTTTTGTTCATTAAAACTGAGCACTAAATGTAAATCAATAAATAAATAAGCAAATTTTACTAAATGTTTTCAACAAATTCTTACTAATGCTTTCTACTAAATGTTTTCAACAAATTCTTACTAATGCTTTCAAGACTGTTAGAATAAATAAATAAATAAAACTAATTTAAAACAATAATGTAAAACAAAAACAATAAATAAATGTGAAAAATAAATAAATGAAAAACGATAAATCTAAACAATAAAAAGTAAATAAATATGTGAATAAGAAAATAAATTAAAATCACATTTTCAATTTTATTTATTTATTTATTTATTTATTTTAATATTCTTACTATTACTTGTATTACATGCCAAATTGCAATGCAGGAAACATCACAGAAAACAAAACGCAATACACAAAGTTATCTTATTCAAATTTGGAACTTGACAGCATCTGTCCCCTTTCACTTGGAAAAGAGGACACATAACATTCTGCTAAATATCTCATTTAGTACTCCATCTAAATCATTTGGGTTTGGAATGAATGTGAGGGTGAGTAGATGATGACAAAACCTTGATTTCTGGTTGAACTAACCCTTTAAACCATGAAGCAATTTAGCCAATCATAGTGCTTTAAATCTATCCTAATGGTTGTTCTCTGCCTTTGCTGAGAAATCCCAACCAGTGCTTACATGATTTCCCATCGTCTAAGGCCGCAGTGTCAACCACAGGCGACTTTATAAAGTACGACGGCGGATTCCAGTCCCAATCAAGACCTTATTACTGTACCGAACGCACAAATCTTCCCTTGCAATTCACCAAACCGCTCGGCTAGCTCATGCTTCTGTCGCTTTCTTTCTTTCTCTCCCTCTTCATTTGACACCGTTAAGGCTGTGCGGAGAGAGGAAAGCAATCGTGTCAGGGGAGATTTTCGAGAAACCCTAGCAGAACCGATGGTTCTCCATTAAGGTAATGAGGCCCCAGGAATGGCCATGTCGGCTCTCTCATTTGCGCCGTCTCCGACCCCGCTGCCTGCTCATGAGGATACATTCTTCGTTCCATAATGGCCTTCTCAGTCTTGCTTTTCTCCCTCTCTTCCTCCTCCCGTGTTCCTGCCTCGTCTAATACAACCAGAGAGGAGGGAGGGCTGCGATGCCAGAATCCGCCCCATCGATTCTGGCGCATTATTCCCAGAGGTTAAATGGGAAAGATGGCGGCAGATGACACTCGTGTTTGCGGAGGCCCGAGATCAGTGTCTTGCAGATCAATTTGGGAAGTGTTAATTTAATAATGCCAGCCTCAGTTTAGCACTCTCTATCAACGGCGTCAATCGATCACAACAGGATTCTCCCAGCTCTCTCCCACACATACACACACACACACACACACACACACACACACACACACACCTGTCAGCTGAAAGAGAGAAAAGAGATCTAGAAAACATGCCTTCCTCAGAGGTACAGTACAGATGTGGAGGGTGTAGGAATGACAAATGCGTTCAGGAGGTCGGCTACTCGACACGTTCGATGACTATTGCGCTGCAAGGAACACCAGGGAATGAAAAAAGCTCTTAAAAATGGTTTTCAAAGGCAAGATGTATCACTGGAGTTTTATTTTTAGTGCTTTAATGGAATCATAACACTGTATAGCCAAATGTATGTGGACACTCAAACACCAGTCATATGTGCTTGCTGAATATTTCAAAACTATTGGCATTAACAGAGAGTAGGGATGGGAGATATAATAATGATTCTATTAATTATTCTTTTAGTACTTTCGGGGAAGAAATATTTGGAAAACAAGACATGCAATTCCACTGCCAAAGGATTAGATAGATAGATAGATAGATAGATAGATAGATAGATAGATAGATAGATAGATAGATACATTTAAACACAACATAACTCAGTAATTTGTAAACTGTATGGTGTTTTATTCCATAAAAATACCATTTAATAAAAGTCATTTGTTTTGGAATCAGACTACACTGCCCTAATAAAAAAGTAATGTGTAAAATGTATACCAGTTTAGCATACAAAAAAGTACAATTGCAGTGTATTTTTATAAAGTAGGCCTACATAAATATGTAAGTATATTTTTAGTATACTTAGCATAAAATAAATGTATTCCAAACACATTTTAGTATATTTATTTTTCACTAGGGTGGTCACGCAGTATGGTACTGAATCATTAAAACATTAATTCAAAAAGTCATTCATTCAGAATCATTTTACTCAAAACTGACTAATGAAAGCTAAATAATAAATTTGAGCAAAATAATAATGGTGAATTAAGTGTGATAGTCATGTGACAATGTAGCATACTACAAATACCAACCATTACTAAGTGGGCAGCACACAGAGCACAGTAGTAAGTAGTAGACCAGTGAAATGATATACCCTAACAAATAAAGCCCATCGGCCCTGTTTCTGGGCAGGCCGAGAGGAGAATTGAGCTGTTGTACCATGTGTGTGGTGGCAGAGGCCTGCCATGATGGCGAGGGTTCAAACACTATCGATTCCTCAAGGGCCACGGGAATTGGCAGGCCGAGCAAGAGCTAGATAAGTACTTCATGCCCCAGCAGCTAAGCTAACGCTAGAGCCTATCTCGAAATACACCACTTGATTGTTTTGTTAAGCTGGTACCTGCGCTGAACCTTTATAGCATTCGACATTAATTACAGAGCATTGGACAAAGACGAACATTTAGAAAAGAGTTTAGTCGTCACTTCGTTTAACTGATCCGAAGAACACCTTGCATGCTAAGAAGATACACCATCGAGCAAAAGAGTAAATCTCTAATCTTCTGTAATCTTTTAACATGATAAATTTAGTGAATTAATTAAGGTAATGACTGAAATCGATAGCAGTTCATAATTACTTTCTAGGGAAAAGGCCTCAAGTGTATATGGACAACTAATTAATTGAATCCCACAGTGGTTTGGGTGTTAAATTGCCTTTATTCTTGACTTTCTTTGAAGGAAAAAGCTGAAATGTCAAGATCAAAAAGCTCTTGATGGATCCTATGTGGAATGAAACTGGGAACAGAACCAATCTTGGTTAAGAAAAACACCTTATTAATCCCTTAGGTGTCTTGACAAACCAAATCTGTTGAGGTTCCTGACCTTTCTTCTTCGAGCAGACGTTTTCATGTCCAACTGAAGTTTGTATTTATTTCTCTTTCATTGGTTAATCAAAAGGTCATTACCAGGTCATCTAACCCTTTCAGTCGTCCTTTCTTTATTGCCGTAATCTATTCGCGTCCAGCACCCATACTTGCTGATGTACGAGAAGCGGTCGTTTCTATTTGTGGCACAACGTTACTCACGTTTATAAACCTCTGAGAAGACAAGCCCGGTTTTGATCGCAGCAGAATGAGGATCGGTGTATTGGCAGAACCATCAGTCACAGTTCATACATGTTTAAAACACGCAACAGGGACGTGATGGATGTTCCCCACGAGCAAACTCGTTGGTGAACTTCCACAGCAGCCAGCAGGAAAGATCCATTATCTTTTCCTGTTGAAGGTCGGCCAAACAGTTGCGGCCCACATCTCGAGAAAACACCCCACATGTATGAGGCGGAGCAGGAAACATTTCCACTCGCCTAAGAGGTCTCTCCAGGAGTGCAAGATTTCTCATTTCTGAGGTTGACAGCCTCTCTGCGGTCGCAGGCACCCCTCTTGCTCCGGGACTCTTGGCGTTAGGTGCTCCATTCCAACTCTGAAGACGTCTGCAGGTCTTTTATCAAGTGCAAAACCTGCCAAACACACAAACGAAGAAGATCGGGGCTGCCGCAAGTTCAGCGTGCTTCGAAAGAATGATTGTGCCCTTGTCCAAAGTAACCTCAATTTCAGACTTGTAATGAAGCCCAGAAAGAGAGCGGTCAAGATAGAAAGCCAAGAGCGGTGAAGAACACAATAAGACTTCTCTGACGAGTCGAAAGTGAAGAGATAGAAAAGAGGAAGTGATCGAGCCTTCAGGTGAAGTACATCAGGTATTTTCTTTGACCCTGCTTGTACAGATACAGCCGACACCTGGTTTAATGAAACTGAATGTGTCACAGATTCTCCAATAGTTACCAACTGGCAGTCAGCGGTGATGTTGCATCCGAATCTGCTGTTTTCTCAAGCTGCAGCGTACATGAACCGGTAATAAATATTTATCTCCTAATAGCATCACTGCATTTTCAAAGTGAATGATGGATTCCCCTGTCTTTGCCCACCTTGAAAAGCCCGCCTCATGAATATTTAACACGCTCCTTCAAACAATTTTCACATTTTGTCATTGTCAATGATGCATGCCATCAAACATTCCATAAGCTCTTTTTTAACCCAAAGATGCACGTGTATTTTGGAAGGAAACCCAAACTTAGCATTTCCAAAGAAACGTGCACCAAAATGAACTAAATGTAGCATCTATATTACATGCATTTTTCAAAAACACTCCACCGGCAAGTCACGTAATATCAGACTTTGCACAACACGCATCCATTTGCGCAGCGGTTTTTTGCCTCGGGACCAGGGGAGAGATGCTTTTTTGTACAAAAGCCACATTGATGAAGCTAAGCCTCCCTCACCCAGAGCAGCTGTCCCCCAAATTACCTCTCCAGTGCGTTAGCAAGAGGTCTTTGGCAGATTTCATCATTGGCACTGACAGAAACACCATGGTAACCCAGCCAGAGGGGAAACCATGCAGAAAAATATGGAAATTGCCACTTAAAGCCGTCAATCGGCCCCCTTGTCAGCATTCGGGCCTCTGCAGTCTGGTATTGTCTAGCGCTTGTATCTGTTTGTCCATCGTCCAGAAACAGCACTCAACTCCACTTCAGCTGCTTTTTGTGGCGTTGCAGTCAGGCACGAAGAGTGTGAAATAGTGCTAAAGAGTGTTTTGACAACCTTATTGCTGCGGTCATCTACGGAGAGAGATGGGTGTCCAAATGTGGGGCTGGCTAACAACTTATCTTAGCAGAGCAGACATCTTGTTTTTCAGAAGCAGTGAAGTATTTTATGACATCCAGGTGAATCCCAAACCTGTGGAGGTGAAATTTATTGGCGTTAGGCACTGGTAACAATAATATTTATGCATTCAATCTGTGATTGAATTACAAGGTAAATTCACTCTGTCAGTAGTTCGACTTATTTCTGATATCCTAAAGATTATGATACTTAAATTCATGTACAAGTTTCAAAGTAACTTTACAGAAAATGCCTCTAATATTAATCCACTGCAAATCTTTTTGTGTACGTGAGGGCACAAGCTAGCTGAGAATCAATTAATACAGAATGCTCAGCCAATATTCCTGTTCCTTCAGACGTAAATGACTGGTCACACATAAAGAGAGCAGACGAAGACAAAAACATTACTCACAATTCTCCTCAAGGCTGAGCTGCAGTGTGTCACGGCAACAAAAGCTGTTTATCGATAAATCTCATCAAAACCCTGACTGGCTGGTCGGTGATGAGAATATATGTGGTTTACGGTTCAATACGCAGTAATACTCCCTAACGTAAATTCAAAAAGACGTAAACTTTTCTTAGAAATAAAGAGGAAAATTTTATAAATAAATGCTGTTGCAAAAATGACCTTCTCATTTGGTTGAGCAAAAGCCAGAAACTATTCGATATGACTTTTTTGCGACCTAACAATGAAGGGCAGACGGATATCTGTATATGGAACAACTGCAGCTGTGTAAATGCATTTGTCAGGGGTCATATTTATGAGTATTATCCACAGTTCCATCCTAATTACCGGCATCATCACGGGCCATTGCTACCAGTGTGGTGCCCTCAAACACAATCCGTCTGTCCTTTGACACCAGAGATAATTTTGATATAGCATGTAATGAGTAAAAACAGGAGCAAGAGGGGAGGCCAGCTCGAATGGCGCAAACAGATAAACAGAGATCATAATGGCAGGAAGCCGGCTCCGAAAAAGGTCCCCTATGTTTGCATGTAATGCAATCTAATAATTAGGATCAAATTCCATTAACGGAGGCCTGTCTTCAGCAAAAATTCTGCTTCATTAGAAGGAAGGAGCATCCCGCACCCCTCCCAAACTCGAATGCGCACCCACGCACATTTTGCCTGCATGCCCCCCTGCATGCCCGCCGCATCATACGCAATGCACTGAAACTGTCAAGTATAAATTTTGCCTCTGCATCTCCCAGCAGCCTAATTACCATGCTAATGAACAACTAAAAGCTGCAAATTAGGATGGGAGTAGCATTGGGGCTGTACCACTTTCTGCCTTCCAGTACCACCCAGATGAAATAAGCACCGCAGCTGAAAAGTACCAGGTCACTCTAAGGTAGAGGACCTGGATTTACAAACCAAAGGTTCTAAGGGACCCACCGGTGATCAGGTTCAAGCAAAAACAAGCCACCGTTGAAATACCTAATCCTAATTAAATGGTCCAGTCCAGATTTATGAGCTCAGACAGAGATTAATTACATCAAGGTCAACGATCAAGCCAAGGATGTGTTTATCGAAACCGAAAGCATGTGGAGTGAAGATTGAAAGCATGTAAACAGGTTCTTATTTATCTCCACAGTTTATTTACTGTTGATCTAACATCTCTCCACGGAGTTTGTGTCGAAAAGTAATTAGCATTTCATGGTTTCTCACAGTGAGAGAACCAGCAAACATCAACAGAGAGGGAGGCTTATGTGCACTCTGCCACAGACGTTCACTTTTATGTTACCAATATATCAAAACTGCTTAAAAAAGAGCATCATGACAGCATGTCTGTTGCTAAAAATGAACTATGTATCTTACTTTGCTGCACATAAATAGAGGCTAACTATTGAAGGTTAATTATTAAAGATTAAAGGCTATTATAACCGTGTTACCTTCACTTCACTTCATCCGCTACTCCTTTTGTTCCCCATTCACTGAAAAATCGGAAAACTGATACTCCTCAAGCTAGATTAATGTTAGGTTTGAAAATAGTTATTATAACATGTATATGTTATCAAATAGATCTCACAACAACATGTCATGGCACACCAACGTTTACAGCATTTGTAGAAAAAGGCATTACTATTTGATTACAACACAAAATGACTCCTTTTGCTTGGGTGAAGCAATAGATTGGCAAACTTCACTACACTACACATAACAGAACAGATATAATCACACACACATACATACTGTACTGCTAAGCAGCAGGAATACAGCTTCCCTTGGATAAATGTCAAAACAGACATAAAATGTGAGCGGATGTAAATTCGCATCAGTCTCATTGGTTGGGTTGATCCGCACACGATTTACAGGGCGATTCAAGCAGTGCAATGCTCACAGCGAACTACGGTGACAGAGATTCAAAGAAAACAACTGTAATCCGTGTATGGCGTCACACTGTATTTGTGGCGGAGCATGTGAAACAACACCGATGTTCCTTTTAAACTATTTTGTTCGCAATTGAAGGTGTTGCATTCTCTTTAGTAAGAACAACCCACCATGTCATCTGCACCAACCGCATGTTTTGTATCTTGTTTACAGCGAGGAAAAAAAGTACTCATTTGAAATCAACAGAGGAGACATGGCCTCACTGTCACTCAAGTGCCAAGTCCCCCAGCAGACTCAATTACAAGTGTATTTGCATATGTTCACGTTTCACAGGAGTGGGATGAGAGAGGGTTGCAATTGTCTCTCTTGAGGAAACCGTGTGTGGGAAAATGGAAAGAGACTGTCAATGTAAAGGCATGTAAGAGCAAATAAAAATACGCATACAAGTTTTCTATCCATGAATCACATAAACCAATTTTCTCAGGAGTCCTTGAGTGAATTCACTAGACTGCTACCATTCCAGTTCTAAACACTGACAAATAAAACACACTGTGTCATGCCTCGAAAGTTGCTTATTAATAGCACTATGGGTTAATATTAAACAAATTAGAAAACACACCTATATACATGCACTGAGAAAACTGTGTGCCTTGTGCTGCTTGTGGATCAATACATTATCTTTACGCCCATATCTCATTGTCATAGCAGCTCAGCCAACTGTGTGATTTAAACTCAGAATTAGATTGAATCGGATTTACACCACCTAAATCAACAAACACAGGGGAGAGTATTTAAGTTTGGGTAGAACTCAGGGACTCAAATAAATGAGGTTCAGGAAGCCTTGATTCCATTTAAACTAAGCGGCCCGTTGATGCTAATTACTGTACTCTCCTTAGCTGTTTGCCATTGGTAAAGCCTGTGGTGTGATTTAACATTCCCCCATTAACAGTAAAATAAGCATTTTTTTGTCTGATTTTGTACAATTTGGCCTTTCCAGTCCAACAAGGCAGGGACCCAATCACTGTGGTGCAACTGTTTTAATTTAAAGGGATAGTTCATGCAAAAATTAAGATTTTAAAGGGATAGTTCATGCAAAAATTAAGATTTTGTCTTTGTTACTCATCGTCATGTCGTTCTAAACCTGTATGACCTGAATTCTTCTGAGAACACAAAAGAAAACTGTTTCATCCATAAAGAAAGTCATTGTGGTCCAAAACAACATTGGAGACATTTTTCAAAAAAATCCTCTTTTGTAATCCACAAAATGAAGAAAAGTGATCAATTACGCATTAAAATATGAAATACCAAACAGGAAGTCCCATCTTAAAATGCCAACTTCTGGGTTAGTCAGGCCACTAAAACAGAGAGAGTTCTGCTTCATGCTGCTAGCAGTGAATAAATTACACATTTCACCTTTAAGTACACATGCCCTCTCTTGCTAGCAGTCAAAAGTCTTACGATTCAGAGTATGTGAAAACGACTATCTTCTGGGTAATCTTAAAACAGTTTTTGATTGGTGTCAGTCCACACAAAACTGTACATTTTGCCCTTTGATGCTGTTAGCAAACTAATCGGCACACTCTTCAAACAAGCCTCTAATGTAATTGTCCACTTTGTGGCTTAGCTCTGAATCTTGCAGTGTAAGGGAAATTGTTCAGTTTATTGCCGGTCAGGGGTCAGCATCAGTCATATTTTGTTTGGCAGTTAGTGCTAACAGCTTTATTGTGAAACGGCCAGGGGGCAAGCAAGAGTTCAGGGCCCTCGTCCCAAAATTGTTTACTTGTACCAAACAAAATGATAGATTTCATGGGAAAACCTCAGGATTTCAGGGCACTCAAGATAGAACACAGCTGTAATGTTCTTACATTTTACTTAAAGTTGAAAGTACTACATGAGATTTCATAGAAGCCATTTGCATCAGTTTACTAGAATCAACTGCTTGTGAAAAATACAGTAGCATGATTTCATAAGGATTGTACATCTAAAATTGAATCCACAGAAAGTGCGTCCTAGATCTGGAGGAAAGCTATAGTTTTCCTAGAATAACATGACCGACCTCGATAAACGCATCCATCATTCTGTAGTTTCTTTATAATAATTTGAGCATACTAACCCTTGTATACGATTCAGCGAAGCTAGCAACAAGAGCACAAAGAGAGCTGGACTCATGATCTGGCAGATTGTATGCTGGCCATAGCCACATGTGTTCTCAAAATTATTTCATCATCATTCATTTTCAGAGAATTGCCATATATTTCATCAGCTAATGGCCTGCTAGTCTCAGCAAAATTAGAATTGAGGATCAGGGCATTTCAGGACTGCGTTCATGGCTGGTTGGGGTTAATCAAAGGTTAGCATGAGGATCCTCTGGCGTTTGACACGGTAGCTAAGCATTAGCTGGGCATAAGGCACATGGCGAATCGAGCCGGGGATGACAGGAACAGCTTTCCAAGACAGATCAGCACAATTCCCCGCAAACGGGACTGGACGAGGGCTTGAACTAGCTTAGCCCGAACTAGCTCCGCTGGAGTAGGCTATAACGGCTAGCAAAGGTGGTATAGCAGCTCCTCCAGGGAGCGTTTAATCCATCCACCCTCTTAGCAGCGCTCGATAACTGGCAGGCCTGTCCGTTCGTTGATTACCAGCAGAGTGTAACGGGGAGGGACAAAGTCCAAGCTTTTTTGTTCCAAATTTTGAAACTGGGCCGAAGCTACTCTCAGCTATTAAAGTCTCAATGCATAAGTGGACGTTAAGCTCACGCTGAAAGCCAAGGCAAATGGAGTGGATACTAAGCCTTCCGAAAAACAGATAATTTGAGGCGGCTGCTAGTAGTGATTAATGGACGTGCCTTCTCAGAGGACAACGGATGACTTGCTCTGTCTATTAATGGGTGATTACTTGCTATGGAGGTGAGTCTTCTTTATTTTTCCTCATGTATCATCTTGCACCTCTCTAATGAAGACTTGACAGGGTTGTTTGCAAGTGTGAAGACAAAAGATGAAGGTGATGAGGAAGAACGTAGCCCAGCCATGATTCTGCACCAAAGGTCGAAGGTTAAAGCGGCTAAGTGGCAGAAGTCCGACAGTGAGGCAGCTTTGTTGTTCAGGTCCAACGCCATGAATAATGGCCAGTCGCCATTGATTAAGTTTCTCCTTAAAATATCGCCTCGATCTGGAAGGCACAGGCTCTCATTCAGAGAGAGCAAGAGTTTTAGATGAATTCTAGCAAACAAGCCCAGTTACAGGGGCTTGGATGTCATACATGGTTTCCAATACCCATCCCTGAGGATTAGGGTTAGGTTTAGAGTTAGTCTTCCAAGTAGAATTGCATTTATGAGTGTAAAAGAATACATGGTTAGTAAGCACATCTGGAGAAACATGGCTACAAAAATATTGAGATAAAAGATCCCAAATCCATTGATTCAACAGTATTCAAATACCTCTGTGATAATAAGAGACATCTTTAAAGAAGATAGTCTGTGAATGCAGCCAATTCTAATAAAGAATGCTCTTGATGCTTTTAATGTAAAAAAATTTAGGAAGATGAACCCTGCATTTATGTCTCAACATGTTCAGAGTCTGTTATTGTATTTAGCACAAGCTCCACTCTGAAGAAGAGCCTGCACATTATCCCTCGGTGTTAGAAAGCATGTGTTAAACAGGAATCCAAAAGAAGCTAGCATGCAGACGTTCTCATCATCATGAGCACTACACTGTCATTCACAGTGCTGTGTTGCCCCCTAGCAGGTCTGCTTGGTATTGCAACTCTATAAGCAGAATGGAGAAGATAACAGGAAACCATATCCAGTGGTCCTGATTCCCTCCGAAAGCACTGAACAGCCACAATCAATTTAGGAGATACTGATGCACGTCACATAGATTGCAGCAAACCCCCAGCTAGAGGGATAGCAAACATGTACCATTATTTATAGCATTCTGGTGAAATGCATTTGAGTTAGAGCCAGGTAAAGCACAAATGTGAATTGATCTGGGCAATCACTGTGATGAATGAGGGAAGAAAAAAGCCTGTTTTTTCAATGCCAAAAGCTCCTGCTTCTAGCACTGCCCCCTTTGCTGTAGGTTTTTAGAAGACAACACTAAGGGAGCCAGCCTCATCTTTATGGTTATAATGCAGTTTAACTTAAGCAATTTACTGTACACAAAATCCAGGGACAGTCCCAATGGATGAACTAGGGGTTAAGTGCCTTGCTTCAAGGCAAAAATTGTATTAGCGACTAGAGTAGGATTGTGATCTCTGGAACTCCCGAGTTGCTCAGGTACTTCAAACTGGGAGTGAACCTGTAACCTTTCCGATCCGTATCTACTATCCCGTTTTCCCTACCTTCATAACTCTTCAAGAGACTGTTGCATAGCCAGGCAGCCACCCATGGGCAGAATTTGATTTTTATGGGATGCAGGGCTGTTTTCTGGTCCGTCCAAATCCTAATCTTAACTCTTAAATGAGAAACCGCTAGCAGCGACTATAAATCTTACTTGAAGGTGAGTGGTATTGAGGGGAAAAAAATCTCTTTTTAAAATCTCTGGCTATCAAGACACCATACGAGTGCAGAAAATGAAAATATTCCAGGAACACTCGGAAGCTTTATAAGGAGAACTTCATCCTTTTGTTTTCACATTAAATAAGATGATAATTGCATTTGTACATGTCGACTTGAAGACTTCAAATGTTTCCATGAGCAGATGACCATGGAGTGAGATGAATCGCTGAGTGGCGTCTGATTGAAGATACAAAATCCGGTCCTCCTACACACATCCTTTTACTTTGTATGTCTTAATCTAGAAAAACCAAAGTGAAAGAACTTTCATTTCCTTTGAGCAAAAGAACTTTTGACAGCAATAAAGATTTTTAATCCTGACACAAAACAAGCCTGCAATTTGTATAACATGCCATGGATTACTAAAACGTCCTTTGTTTTCTCTCACACAGGAAAGCAACAGATGGACTTTCTAGTTCAGTCCATCGACTTCACAGTGAAAAAAAGAAGCCTGTTGTTTTCCCTCTCCGCTGATGACTCTCTAAGTGAGAGGCTTTCATGCCGTATGTGTCCCTTCTCCCTGGGTGAATGTCATTGCATTAGGACCCTTCAGAGTGGATCAATCGTACCACATGACATACATCAAGTGGACAATTAACTCTGATCTAACATTGAGTCCCCTGAGGATGCTGGAGAAAGAGGCTTACAATTAGGGTTGATCTCCGGTAGAATATGCCTGGTGTGGTGGAAAGTACTGATCTGAGAGCAGCTTATATAGTTGAACTTGAACCTCATTACAAAAAAATGACAAAGCTTGTTTGGCATCAGTGGCAAAAGGCAGTCTGTGACCATTTATGTGGTAAACATGACTCTGAAAGCTGATCGCTGAGTGTTATGGATGTTTTGTTAAAAGTGATAGTGGTGCAATAATTCAATCCTCTATGACCGCAGCGAAGCTCTTGATGGAAGGTCCGTTGTTCTTGGTTCAGAGCACAAGCCATATTTCTTCATGAATTTAAAGAGCATCAGATTATGAGCAGTAGCGAGATAGAAATCTGGCAGGAGAGAAAGCAAAAGAGATAGAAAGAACAAAAGTAAGAGAAAAAGAACAAACGCATCAGCTTTGAATCAAAACAAACCAAGCAGACTGAATTCCCTCTAACATGATTAGCATCAGGTTTTCAGCATAACCTATAAAAGCATTGCACATGCCTGTTCAAAAAAAGTAACCAGGTTAAGGTGGTCTGCTGGTCTTAGCTGGTTTAAGCTTGTTTAGATGCCCTCTCAGCCTCACCAAGGTGGTATTTAGCTGGTTTAGCTAGTCAGACCATTTGGTAAGTGTCCAAAACCCTCAAAGCCTAAAACCCTTTAGCAGGCTGGGAGGCCAGCTAACCACTTTAAGTTAGATCAGTTCTTTCAAAGATGATAGAATCATGAAAATGTGATGTTATGAGACTACTTGCTAGCAAAAAAGCTGGAAGTGCACACAGTGAACTGCCACTGAAATGAATGAAAATGCCAACAGATAGCCTCTCCGTTTTATCTGTTTAGTCCTGTTGTCTCTGTAGTCATGTGAAAGGGCCTTTAGACTTATTATACCCAAGCAGTGACAGAAAACGTAAGAAATAGCACCAATAATTTACAATGTTTGTGTTCGAGTCAAGGATAAATGTGGCTCATTGTGAAATCCTCTAGGAGAATGTGATGTAGAGAGGAGGCGAAAGAAAGAGTAGATGAAAAGTATGTCTTGAGAACAATGTGAAAGAGATCAAGATATCTGAGTCAGCCAGAGACGTACACACAAACTATTTAGCCTGTTCACTTCACTCACCCACGGCAGAGTCCTTACATGGCACCGTCGCTGACGCCTGCCCTGTTTGAAATCATCTTTATAGACTGGGACGCATCACCGTGGTAATGTCTGCCCGGCCACTGCTGTCACTCCTGGACAGCAGAGCCAGCGCAACTGAGAAGCGATTGCTTGCACACATAGCAAACATTAATCACAAACACACACACTGACAGCTCAGCAGGGAGAGCGGTAGGGAGAAATTGGGAGGACAAGGAGAGATGGAGAGTGAGGCACAGAGAAAAATAAGGTACTTTAACAAAAGGAAGGGCATGAGTGCTACAAGCAATGCTAATATCTCGTCTTTTACTGCAGCTTGGCTTAGACAAGACTCAGTAGCAGAGATCTCAGAGCCCTGTCATAACAGCAGACCTGGGCCTGCACTAATGCCTTTACATTAAACATCACGTTCAACAAGGTCCGAATATGTACTGGCGGGGACAATGATTAATCACACTAAATGGATTATGGACCTCTAATTTTCACACATCCACTGAATAGAAGCTAATTGAACGCAGTGCAGATAAAATATGAGGCAAGACTGTAATAAGAATGAGCCTCCGAGCAAAGCAAATTGATCGCTATTAAGAAAAACAATATAAATTAATGGCAAAAATCTGGGTTTTTTGTCATGCAATGAGGGTCTAAGTCTAAACCGCAAATCAACAAAAAAAGTGAACTACTGATTTCTGGCCTTGCTGTAACAGTCATAGGCTTCGGATTCAGATATCTGTGTAATTGACTTTCACGGTAAAGCAATGCTTAATTAATGGGAATTCTGTTGTGCATTTGTGGTGTTTATGGACCTTGACGAGAAGGATCGATACACAAGCACATGGAATCTGTATAAGAGGAGTTGGCACTCTTTTGACGAGCTTGGTGTAAAACACTACGCAAGCGCGGCGATGCGAATGTTTGGGTCAACACATTGAAAGCAGTGTTGTTTCTGTTTACCGACCTCCTGAGGGCACTGAGGAGAGACGGGCACCGTGTAATGTGGTGTACACCGCTCTTTCCCAGAGGGAGCTGGCCCTCAAAAAGTCCTAGGCCTTAGGCGTCAGGACATTTACGATGAAGACTATCCAGCGAGAATGACGGTCCGTAGACCCGCCTTCTGCTAGAAGCCTTCGGCCTGGGAGCGCCATTCTGACTCTAGACTCTGCGGAGTACGAGAAGTGAGTCCCCCAGAATGAGGGGCTGGAACATGGTAGGTTGGGACTGCTCCGCCCAGCAGCCCCTGCTGACCACCTCAACCTCCTCAGAGGAAGTGAGGTTAACGCGTGCTCTCACTCGAGAAATTTATATCCCAAGAGCCCCTGTATATCTAACTTCTCATAGTCAGACAAATACTTTATTTTATTCCTCAGAATTAAATGCAATCAAACAACCAGACGAGTAAATACGGTCTAGTGTAGTAAGATTCACATCAAAAACCGAAATGATGTAATATATGCGCTGCGTGCGAGCCATTCAGTCACACGAACAACATCAATCTCCTCAGAGAAAGAGGGCCGCAGCACTCACTCAGAGGGGGTAGAACCACAGCGCGGGCTTCCAAGCCCCGAGAATGAGCTCTAGGTCTAGTGAACACGGGTGGAGACAGGAAGAGCCGTCTCCAACCCATCTGCTAGATCATGTGCAAACTCCGCGATCTCAGTCGCCGCCGTGCCTCAGCAGCAGCGGGACCGCAATTGCAAGATCACAGGCACGGACACACTCCTCGGAGCGTGCCCGGCGAGAGCGGAGCGCTTAACAGCGGAAAAAAACACAATCCGCCCCCCGAGAGCCGACTGCGCGAGCTCCGCTCCCTATTAATGCTGCTCATT
>NW_015555741.1:2085666-2086139 GCF_001515605.1 Sinocyclocheilus anshuiensis | reverse complement strand
CAGTAAAGCTGCTCATTATAATATTAGGCATAATATGCTTGTGTAACTGATGCTTGTGCAACTGGCGAGCTCATCGATGCCCTCATCAACCTCCTCGGAGGAAGACAGGCGGAGCGTCGAGCCCTCTCACCGGGGGGGAAGAACCGCAGCGCGGGCTTCCAAGCCTCGAGAACGAGCTCTAGATCTAGGGAACACGGGTGGAGATAGGAAGAGCCGTCTCCAACCCGTCTGCTAGATCATGTGCGATCCCCGCGATCTCAGTCACCGCCGTGCCTCAGCAGCAGCGGGACCGCAATTGCAAGATCACAGGCACGGACACACTCCTCGGAGCGTGCCCGGCGAGAGCGGAGCGCTTAACAGCGAAAAAAGCACAATCCGCCCCCCGAGAGCTGACTGCGCGAGCTCCGCTCCCTATTAATGCTGCTCATTATAATATCAGGCATAATATGCTTGTGTAACTGATGCTTGTGCAA
>NW_015555741.1:2069919-2084644 GCF_001515605.1 Sinocyclocheilus anshuiensis | reverse complement strand
AACTGGCGAGCTCTTTGACGCCCTCCGTATCAATCTCCTCGGAGAAAGACAGGCGGAGCGTCGCGCCCTCTCTCCGGTGGGAAGGACCGCAGCGCGGGTTTCTGAAACCCCAAGAGCGGGCGCCGGATCTAGTGATTAGGAAGCAGATCCATACGCGAAACCCACGAGCACAGCCGCCGCTCCTCCTTGGCGAAAGCGGGGCTGGTACCGCGAGGAACGCTAGTGAAGGCTCCCTCCTCAAAGAGAGCCCTCTGAGAGCGAAGCAAGGCAGTAACAACTGTGCTTCGCTCCCAAGCAAACCACGCACAGGTTGTGTGTATCCCCACTCGTGATATAATGTGGCGTTTTGCAGGGAGGAACACACAACCTACAACGTGGCTTGCTCTCGCCCTTGAAATGCTTTGTCTTTGCATGAGCTTAGACATAGCTGGAGCTTATAGACTTTCACAATTGACAGACAACAATAAATATGACTGACACACACAGAGCGCTTCGCTGAATGACAGAAAGCTGACGCTGGCTCCGCCGCACATGCTTTTATAGCTTCCTGGTCATGACGTCACCCGCCCGTGACGTCCCGCTCAGCTATTGGACTGATTTCACATGTTAATCAGAGCGTGGTCACAGAAGGCGTTCCCCTAGCGTTTTCCGACGCAGCTCGAGTTCCTGAAGAGGAACTATAATTATATAAAACTGGAATTAATTAAAGGGATAGTTCACCCAAAAATGAAAATTCTGACATTATTTACTCACCCTCATGTCGTTCCAAACCCGTAAGACCGTTCATCATAACAACACAAATTAAGATATTTTTATGAAATCCGAGAGCTTTCTGACCCTGCATAAACAGCAAGGAACTACCAAATTCAAAGCCCAGAAAGGTAGTAAGGAAATCAGTGGTTCAACCTTAATTTTTACTTTCTGTGCGCAAAGAAAACAAAAATAACGACTTTATTCAACAATTCTTCTCTGGCATTTTGACGTAGACCCCGGATGCACTGTGACTTGTTTACAAGTAGAGGTATGCAAATATATGCATCATGGTACTCTCGTGGTCTCCCTTGCTATCTATACAGGGTCAGAAAGTTCTTGGATTTCATTACAAACATCTTCATTTGGGTTCAGAAGATGAATAAAGGTCTTACGGATTTGGAAAGACATGAGGGTGAGTTATTAATGAGAGAATTTTCACTTTTGGGTGAAATATTTCTTTAAATATCAATTCAATACACCAGATCCACCTCAGAGATCCTGTACGATTATAATTGAGAAGATCAAGACATTTAAGCTGGGACTGGCCAAAACCTTTACTGGTGTAGGCCTACTGTATATAAATATTTGATTAGTTTAAAAACCATCTCCTTTATATAGTAAGTTCATTTTATGTTTTCGTTAAATCACAGTAGATAACAGATAATCTAACATCCAGTAGTTCTCACAACAATAACATGGCATTTGTGTCTCTAATAGTCTTTAAAACAAGTAATGGGACAACAATTTGTACCCTATTCGTGGAACAAGGTGCCATATACACACCCACACACACTGTTCATGGGCAAACAAACTTCCTACATGCAGTATCCAAACAACGGAACGGAACTTGAGATTTTGTCGAAACAAAGTGATCAAACCCTAGTTTCAGAAAGCGCAACTCCGAAACTTGACTCCTGTTCCCTGACCACAGTGCCCACGCCGTAGATTCAGTGGGCGACCGTCTCATACCAGCAAGGACGGAGAGAGAAATACATATTTAAAGCGATTCGCTGTCTGAATTTCCGTCATCCATCAAATTACCACGGGTATTCACGGTACGAGAAAATTTGTGTGTTGACGCGTTATTCCGCCGTTATCTGAGTGTGTTCCCAACCTGTCACGTAAGAATTCTGAGTCACTGACAGTGATGGCAATGCTGCAAACAATATAGTGCCCCTAATTACAGCTGTCGCCCATTTCTTTCTGTCAGACGCGGCTGAAGAGACATCCCTGCTCGGCTCACATGTACTGCTTCTTTTACATGCTGTTCTGGGACCAGCCGTATTTATCCGAAGCCTTAAACTATTATGAGACCTTCTGCATTACTGACCGCAGATCAGACAGAAATGCGCGCCAACTTCCCGAGTGCGGCTGACTGGATCTTTTCTTTTCCTCAGGCTTGAGATCAGCGGCGTTCTGCCTGACTGGCTCCAGGATTGGTGTGGATTTTTCATTATTCCACGGCTCCTGTGGAGAAGTGACAGTCACGCAGTTTCTCAAGCCCACGGACGGAGCTGTGGGCCAGGTCTTGCACAGAAAAAAGGGAAATGTGTGAACAGAGAATGGAATTAAAAAGAGAGAGAGAGAGCTGAAAGGAGAGATGAATGTGACAATATGGCCATTGCTTTGTGAAAGGTCGACTGTGATATGTGCTCATCAAGTACCATTACCCTCTGTTGATACTGGCCAATAGAGCAGTGTCTAAGTGCTTGATGTGTGTCATTTCATATTAGTAATGGACGAAAGTAAAGGGGTTGTGAGTGTGCTGGTTAGGTTTTGCCAACACTGTAGGGACCAAGTGTCCCTGCAAGGCTAGCAAAACCTGAAATCACTTAAAGCAGATTGTGAGGACCAGTAAAGAAATAAAGCTTTAGAAAATAGCAAATAATTATGCCTGCCAATCAATTAAAATTTGGATCAATTAAGGAATATAGCTTCATAAAAATACAAGATAATTAGGTGTGCCAATCAATTAAAGATTTTAAAGCAAATTAATCACGTAATAGCCTATGCAATATAACTGAACAAATGAATCATAAATATAATAAATTTGCTCACAAAGGTCCTGAAGACTTACATTTATATGTTATATATTTATACATTTAAAAAACAGCATCAAAATCACTTTTAGCAAATTTTTATTGCATTATTTTTAATGTTTTGAATCAGGTTTTACTTTTTATACTTTGTTTTCATTTTAATTTGAGTATTTTGAGTTTTTCTGTTGTTTGTGCGTTATTTTTTTTTTTATGTACATAGTTTCTATTAATATTTATTTCCGTTTTAGTTTAAGTTATTTAGTTCATCAAAATAAACCAAGCTGAAAATAAAGCTGAAATAAAAAGTTTTATATATTTTATTTCAATGCTCGTTTTATTATTAGTTTTAATTCAAGATTTAGTTTTAGTTAATTATAAGAACCCTGCCATGAATAACCTTTACCTTCCATGGAACTTCTCCATTCCACAAAAGCCTCTTTAGATTATTAAAATATTCTTCAAAATATAGAAATAATGATTCTCTTAAGAACTGTTCACTGAAAGGTTCTTTGGCGAACCCTTTTATGGGGTCACTGCAAAAACCTCCTTTTGGAATCTTTATTTTTAAGAGTGTATGTAGATAGAAAATATCATTAGTTCAAAAACAATGAAAGTTAAATGGAAAGCCCCCACCATGTTAGAAAAAACGATTTTGTGTGCGTTTGAATGGCTGTAGGTAAGGATGAGAGGGGGGGAATTTAAATAAATGAAAACAAAATTGTTTTTGGGGGGGACAAAATATCCTAAAGCAGGTTTCAAGACACCTCTATAACTGTTTCACCTTCACTTTGGTTTACACATATGGCATAATGACACAAATAATCTAAGAAGACAAGCTCTCGCTCTCTCTCAGGGCGTGTGTGTTAGCAGGAGCTGTCTAGGGAGATTAAGTTCCTCTCAGCAGGCGTGTATTTAGTGATGTCAGCATCATTCCACATCACACACACACACACACACACACACACACACACACTTACGGAGAGTTTAAAGGAAGTGGTCAGCCGCAGAGCTGTGGGGTCTGTTATTGACCGCTCAGTCCACACACAGTCCAATCTAGTGAGATGTCTGACTCCAACTGACGGTTTTCAAATGACCAGGCCTCTTTTAACACTATTTTCTCACTTGCTAAGGATGACAAATGCAAACTGAGACAGATAAACACAAATTCAACAACAACTTAAATCAGTCTAGAAGCTGCAAAAAATCAGTATCAGTATTTTTGTCTTGTTTAACAGTAAAAACATATAAACCTGCTTAAAACAAGATGCATGTAGAAGACTTGTTTTCAAATTTTATAATAGTAAGAAATGTTTCTTAAGTAGCAAATCAGAATATTAGAATGATTTCTGAAGGATCATGTGACACTGAAGACTGGAGTAATGATGCTGAAAATTCAGCTTTGCATCACAGGAATAAATTGCATTTTAAAATAAATTTAAATAGAAAAAAAAGTTGAAATGTAGTAATATTCCGCAATATTGCCATTACAATTTTGATTAAAAAATGCAGCCTTGGTGAGCATAAGACGTCTTTCAAAAACATTTTTAAAAATTGGATCAACCTCAAACTTTACAGTAGTGTATATTCATGTATGTGTTGTTTACATTATAATATGTATATTTTTATATATTAAGTTTATGTATATTTTATATTAAGTTTATTTTCTTGCCCCAATGGCTTTTTTGTTTGTTTCTAGCATAAATTTAATTACAGATTTGTTACAAAAATAAACTTCAATATGTATTTTATGAAGCAAGTCTTAACTTATCTAAAGGATTTTTAGATATGAAAAGCAAGATAAAGAAAATACTGATTTATAAATGATTTTTTGCAGTGAATATATTCATAGCTTCTCTCAAGCTCCTCCAGATTCTCCACAAGGATCCCTCCTCTGCGTTCACGGGTGATTAGCTGGCCCTGTTTTTGAAACCAGCACTTTAGAAGAGCTAAAGGGGTTCTGCTCTCCCTCACTAACAGGGTTCCGCTCTGAAAGCTCAGACTCCCCAGGACGGCGCTGGCCTCTGGTGCCTCGAAGGACCAAATGCTCATCCTAGTGAGAAAAACAAACAAAGACGGCCTTCTCTTCACCTCCATTTTAATGAGCTCACAACTTGATCTGAAGCAGTTTTTATACTTCTCTCTTTTTTGGAATATATTTCAAATAAAGTCAACATGAAATTAAAATCCATATTTACTTTATGCTCCTGGTCTTATTATGCACGATTCATCAGAGCATATTATTCCAATGAAGAAAAATACATTTCTCCACATCTTGAAGCCATTTCTGTTTTAAGTATGACAGTAATTGTTCTAGTTCACCAAAAAATGAAAATTTGCTGAAAATTGGTTTGAACTCTCTTTCTGATGCCACCAATTCACTACAGAGGAACCACTGGTCAGCAAGTGATGTTCAGGTGCATCTCAAAAAATTTTAATATCCAAAAATATAAAAAGTTCATTTTTTGTAACTTATTTCAAAAAGTGAAACTTTCATATATTCTAGATTCATTACATGTAAAGTAAATCATTTCAAAAGTTTTTTTGTTTTCATTTTGATAATTAGAGCTTACAGCTCATGAAAGTCAAAAATCCAGTATCTCAAAATATTAGAATATTTCCTAAGATCAATAAAAAAAAAAAAAAGATTTTCAAACCACCCTTTAAATTATGTTCATTCATGCACTCAATACTTGGCTCCTTAAGCACAAACTCCAGCATCAGTGAGGTATGGCATGAAACGATCAGCCTGTGGCACTGCTGAGGCACTATTGAGCCTTCAGCTCGTCTGGATTGTTGGATCGACTGTTTCTCATCTTGAAAATATCCCATAGATTCCATATGGGCTTCAGGTCAGGCATGCTGACTGGCCAATCAAGCACAGTCATATCATGGTCAGCAAAACACTTGGAAGTGGTTTTGGCACTGTGGGCAGGTGCTAAGTCCTGCTGGAAAAGGAAATCAGCATCTCCATAAAGCTTGTCAGCAGATGGAAGCATAAAGTGCTCCAAAACCTCCTGGTAGACGGCTGCATTGACTTTGGACTTGATAAAACACAATGGACCAACACCAGCAGACGTCACGGCACCCCAAATCATTACTGACTTCGGAAACTTCACACTGGACTTCAAGCAGATTGGATTCTGTGCCTCTCCAGTCTTCCTCCAGACCTTGATTTCCAAATGAAACGCAAAATTTACTTTTATCTGAAAAGAGGACTTTGGACCACTGAGCAACAGTCCAGTTCTTTTTCTCCTTAGCCCAGGTAAGATGCTTCTGTTTCAGAAGTGGCTTGGTAGCCCTTTTCCTGTAGACTTCAGCTTCAGTCCACTCCTTGTGAAGCTCTCACAAGTGTTTGAATCAGCTTTGCTAAAAAAAACGTTTGAAATTTTTTACTTTACATGTAATGAATCTAGAATATATGAAAGTTTCACTTTTTGAAATAAGTTACAAAAAACTTTTTCACGATATGCTAATTTTTTTTAGATGCACCTGTAATGCTACATTTCTCCAACTCTTTCAGACTATTTTTGCTTGTAAACGGTGCTTTAACTGTGCATATTTCCCTCTTGATTTAGACCATTCAGAGAAAGCAATTTTAGCATGAAGCTCAACTTTGTTTATTACAAAGCTGCATGTTTTCACTTCACAAGACATTAATTGAAGAAACAAACTTACGACATCTTGGATGGCCAGAGGGTGAGTAAATTTTTAGCAAATTTTCATTTTTGGGTGAACTACTCATTTAATACAAATATATGTTAATGTAATAAAGGATATGTCCTAATAGCAAATAACAAAACATACATTTACGTATTCAAGCTCTTTAAAGCAGGATGGATTCTGATTGGCTGTCAACGTTTTTGTCATTCATCAGCTGGAAAAAAAAATAGTTTTGAAAGTGATTCCAATAATCGTTTTTCTGTGTCGTTGCCGCTATAGTTCTGATAACTGTTGTTATCATTATGATTATCGTCAGGTTTGTAATGCATTAAAACACATTCAAACCTATGCTAGCACCAAACACTATATGTGAGATGCTCTCGATGGTGAACTTGACCTTCAACATCCCCAAAAGTGGTGCTGGTGGGAAATATTCAGCTATTTGGCTCGATTTTTTTGTATGGAAGTTCCTGGCAGATACAAGTTTTTCCTCTGAATATCTAATATTTCTGAAATGCATTATATTACACGAGTAAAATGGGTTGAAAATGCTACTTCGTGTTAACCAGCACGGATTAACACAGGCCATTTAAAGGATTAGTTCACTCCAGAATTCAAATTTCCTGATAATTTACTCATCCAAGATGTCTTTCTTTCTTCAGTCGAAAAGTAATGAAGGTTTTTGAGGAAAACATTCCGGGATTTTTCTCAGCTTCAAAGGGCTCTACACCAGCCGAGGAATAAGGGTTTGATCAAGTGAAACAATCATCCATTCTCTAAAAAAAATAAATCTATACTTTAACCACAAATGCTAATCTTGCACTAGCTCTGCAATGTGCGTCCATGTGACCATGCATTACGTAATCATGTTGGAAAGAAATAAAAAAACTTTTTTTTTTTTAGAGAATGATCGATCGCTTGCTAGATAAGACCCTTATTCCTCGGCTGGGATTGTGTAGAGCCTTTTGAAGCTGCACTGAAATTGCAATTTGGACCTTCAACCCGTTGGTCCCCGTTGAAGTCCACTATATGGAGAAAAATCCTGGAATTTTTACTCAAAAACCTTAATTTCTTTTCGACTGATGAAAGAAAGACACAGACATCTTGGATGACATGGGGGTGAGTAAAACTATACCTTCAAAATTTCTAGAATATTCCAAAATGTATCTTCACATTGAAGATTGCCTCACAATAAAAGATACCAATAAACACCAAGAAACATGCCAATGGAACCATAACGTGACATTGTTATATTCACATTTAGCCCCAAGCTACACTGCATTGTGACACGTCTGGACTGATAAGATTTCGCTGGAATGAGAGTATGAGGCAAAACATAAACTTTTCAGAACAGATACCTAATCAGATTTATCTCTTGTATGTTTTTACACCACCCAAGATTGTATCTCTAACTCAGCATGATAGGCTACAAAAAAATCTAGAAAATCTTGTTCAGTATCTTAGAAAATAAGAGGAAATAACTTGCAATCTGATACCTAGTGGATGGAAACGAAGCAAAAAAAAAAGGAAGATGAGATATTATCTTTAATTTTAATTATCATGAATATTGCATTGCTTTTTCCGAATGAAGCTTGTTCACGGTTCATGGCAATGGTGCTGAATGGAAGGATATGTGAGGAAGGCGTGAGGAGGAGTGGAGTGTGTTGGCTGAGGGACTTGAGTGTCGGCATGCTTCTGAAGCTCGGCCTGCACAGTATGACTAGCACAGACTATCACCTCCTGTAGAGTAGCCCAGCAGAGCATTCTTACCTCTGACAGCTGTATGCCCACACCATCCACCACAACGCCCACTCCACAGGAGAGACAGTCAAATGAAGGAGAAAAGGAGTGCAAAGGAGAAGGAAAAAGGAGACTACAATGAGTGGGGAGGGAGGACAGACAGATTTTTTGGGAGTTATTGCATTTTTTTGTTTTGTTTTTTCAAAATGGTGAAATCTAAATTTCCATTGTTTTTTCCATTAATGCATTGGGTTTAAATGCATACAGTTCCTCCGTTAAGGAAGAATAGTGTTTAAAACAACATTACATTTTTATTTAAAATGTATTTAATGCAACATTTAGGATTTTCCTTTCCTGATTTTTTAATGTTTTCAATGTCTTTTCTGCTCACCAAGGCTGCATTTATTTGATAAAACTATGGTAAAAAGCAGAACAACTGGTTTTCAACATTGATAATAATCAGAAATGTTTCTTGAGCACCAAATAAGTATATTATAATAATGATTTCTGAAGAATCATGTTCAGCTTTGCATAACAGGAATAAATTAAACTTTAACAAATATTAAAATAGAAAACTAGAAAATTAGTTATTTTAAATTGTAATAATATTTCACAATTTTTACTGTATTTTGATCAAATAAATGCAGCCTTGGTAAGAAGAGACATTCAAATACATATATATGAATGACCGGCCTCAATAATAGCCAAATTCTGTCTGCATCTGAGAACACAACTCCAAATCAGCTGGCTGCTCTTGTGTATTTTTCCTCTTTCTTGTTGTGTCTGCTATTAGACAAGTATATCGTTAAGTAGGCCAAATACTGCTGTGTGAAAACGATAAGAAACTTCACATAAAAGTTTAGCAAGTGGACACCTTGTTTTCAGAGGCAGCACACGGGGAATAGAACAAGGCGGCACTCTGTGTGGAGATATTTAATTTGTCGGGCCACATAAATTCCTCTGTGTGATGAATAGAAGTGGGAACTTAAGGTTGCATTCAGGCAACAACAAGGCTGTATATTTGCCTCATTAAACTTCAGAGGAAGTCAGAGGTTTAAGTCTTAAATACTGTGTATTTTAGGAATAAACATCAATTTCAAGTTAGATGGCACAGGAAGAAGTTGCATTACAGTTGCTGTTTTTGGAAATGAGGGAAATAAGTAATTGGAAACTGCGTGTTGCCTCCTTGCAACATCAAACAAAGAATTTGGGAATCAAAAGTCACCTGAGGCACCAGTGTCTGTTCTGATAAAGACCGCCCCATCCTCGCCTTTCTCCTTCAAACAGTACTTACAAACACCCTTCTGCTGGATTCGCCTGGATCGGAGAATGGTAGAAGCAACTCCATGCCTGTTTAATGTGATTTTTTCATCAGTTGAGTTATACATTCACATTAGGTGATTAATCATGCATTAGTTTTCACCCATAAGTATTTTCATTTTGCATGAACTGTCCACTGGGTGAAGAAAAAGTATTTTCTACTGTACTTCATATACCATAAATAAACGAAGTATTTTAATAATTCATTATGCAAAACATAAACAATTATTTAAAGATCTCAAACTCTGTGTCTTCACTCGTTCTTTCCAAAGTGATTTCTTAAACGAAGAGATAAGGGACCATCAGAGCACATAGCGCTAAAAAACTGGCAAAAATTAAATATCAAATATTAAAAAGTCTAAATTAAGAATTTCGCTCCAGCTGAGGCTAATGTTCAGTGTCTACCCCCAGAGCCAAGCTGCAGTCAGCCTTCCTCCTGATGGTTGGCGGCTTCTGTACAACATGCTCCCAATGAGCCTTACCAATTTGCTCTGCACAGAGACTCGGGAACATATTGCCATTGAGAAACAGCTGTGGAGGGACTTTTTTTTTTTTGCTTTTTTTGCCAGAATGCTTATAACTTACAATGACCCCAAAAAAGTATTTGGACACTTAAGTTACACTCAAAAAAGTATGACGGTCATAGCATTAAAAGAAAAAAATATCAAAGCAAGTGGCATCTGCAAACAAATATGGACAAGCTTTAGTCAGAACTAACTTTTTTCAAACCATTTTTGCATGTACTTTTAATCAGCTGGTGTCAAGATGAATTTTAGTGGATGTGAAGTCCATTCTCCTTAAAAACCATCTAACATTTATCAACCAGAAAGTGTTCAAGTGTTCATTTTGAACAGTATAACAATTGTTTTGTCATTTCAGAATTACTAAATAGAGACAGACAGACAGACAGACACACAGACGATAGATAGATAGTACGATAGATAGTACGATAGATAGTACGATAGATAGATAGATAGACATGAATGCCACCTTGATATTCCATTATATAATGCAAAAACATTCATACATTAAGTCTAATTTAAAGGGACAGTGATAAAATTTCTGTCATATATCATTGTCACGTGTTGCTCCAAACCAATTTTTTTCTTCTGTGAAATACACAAGGTCTGGAGCTTTCAAAGCTTTAAAAATTATGCAAAAGCAACCTAAAAGTTTCATAACTTTTAATAGTCCATATGTTGGCATTATTTACCAGTGTTGGGCAAGTTACTCTGAAAATTTAATCAAATTACTGATTACTCCATTTGAAAGTAATCACGTTACTGTTCTGATTACTTTATTTCAAAAGTAATTAGTAATTAGTTACATTACTAGTTACGTTACTTTTTTCTCCATTAAATTTATGAAATCCCAGCATACACGCTCCCGATAAATATTTGTTATTAAAGCATCAACATTCACAGAACACTGTTATTTTTAACTAAAGCAAGCGGCTGCTGCGTGCATGGTTCGGCATGGCAGAATGCCAGCAAAGAGTGCTGCATTTCTAATCTCTAAAAGACATCTCAGTTCATTGCGATCTCACAAATCTCTGTTATAACACAATATATGCACAATGAATCTTTCATAATGTCTACAATTCGTGTGTTATAATGAGAGGATTCGTGAACACGCAAATTTCAACACTGCATTGCTCAACGCTGCAAACACGTATTATAGCCTAAATAGAAACTGTGCATACGCTTGCACCTGTTAATCGTTTATATGTTATATTAGTGCATGTTGCTTTTGTGCAATAGATGAATAACAATTTATTTGTTTTAGATATTTTATGTTTAGATATTTCTATTTTGCAGGAGTCCCGTGAATCATTTTATTCTCCCGCATCCCGCACACACTCGAGTGTCTACCCGCCCGCACCAGCACTCGCTGCGTCGGGTCTCGCGGGAGCAGGTCTCTAATCCACTGGCACTTGACTTGACAGTGCGTGTGCTACCCGAAACTTCGGGTTGTAATTATATTCTAATTACTTTTTTGAAAATTATAACGCATTAAATTACTCCGTTACTAAAAAAGTAATCAAATTACAGTAACGCGTTACTAAGTAATGCGTTACTGCCCAACACTGTTATTTACTGTATATAGTCTGAAGTTATTCACTGATAATGTTGTTTGTTAACAACTATGATCACATCATGGAGTCAGAGAGTTGAATTTGAGTCAGTTCAGCTGATGACTGAATCATTCAGACCAGTTTTGTTCAGATTAAACAAATCACTGAAAAGATTTTATTCAATCATGATTCATTCACATATCAGACATCCTTACTCTTCTCATGATGAAAGTGCCAAGGACATCAAGGAATATCCAGTTAATATGCAGTTCCTTTTTTATCCTTTTTGAAACTTCTACGGCTCAATTTTGTAGGGGAAAAACTGCTTGTACATTCATCACAATTTCTACTATTTAATCGACAGTACAAAGTTTGCAATGAAATTTAGAAATAATTTTTATTTTACATAATCTATTATTCTCTATAGCCTACTCTACATATTCTCTGGGGTCAGTGTATATACTGGTAAGTCTTAGTTTAAGTTTAATTTCACGTTAGTCCTCTATCTGAGTGGAGAGCCCGAGCTGCGGTGTTTGTCGAGGAGGGTTAAGGGGAGAGACGACTTCTAATTACATTTAGCCTCATTAGCCGGACCCTGTGACTCTGCCTCGCCATCAAGTTAATGTATGTGGCCCTTCAGGATTGAGAAGGGGAAATGGATTTGCACTGCATTAGTTGATGAAATGTATAAATTACATTAAGAGCCACAATGTGATCTTAATGTCACTCACTCAGGTGGGGGGAGGGCTGTCAGAGCAGACTCCACCCACAGCGGTGGTCAAGAGACTGTCCTTTTCACTGGACACGCCCACTGAACAAATGCTTCTTCACTCTATCCTTCAAAGTACCACAGGATTAAAAATGCATCATGGTAATACCAAGGTATTCTTTGAATTACTTGACACTACCATGGTTTTAGATTACTTATACACTTTGTATACTTAATAATATTTCATTCTATTTTAATATTAATATTTCTACTAATATAAATGAGAATTTTATGTGTAGATTAATCTTATGAAATTGAATACATCAAATTTGATAAGTCCACAGTATACACTACCATTCACATTTTTAAAGAACGTATTAAATTGACCAAAAGTGACAGTAAAGACATTTTTTTTTCCAAATAAACTCTCGACTTTGGAACTTTCTATTTAAAGAATCCAAACAAAACTGCATCACGTTTTCCACAAAAAATTAAGCTGTCCAACTGCAGTTAGTGCACTGAAAAAAAAAAGTCCTTTGAAACAATTTCCAGAAATTGTGGTAAATTTAATCAATAATTACAAAGAAATGCCAAGTAATGCATTAAATAAAAAATATATATATGTATAATGACTATATATAACACATTTTCTTTGAGCAACCTACAAATCCCATTATAATAGTAATGAATGATGGATTGTCACATCCCTTGACTGCAAATTTGGAGTGTTTTGACTAGAAAGGCATGAAAGACAACTATTTAAAGATCTTTCAAACCATCAAGACTCTGGCCTCACCGTATGGAGTCAAAACCCACTCAGAAACAGAGAACATTCAACCCACGCTGATGTCTGCAAATCACAGGACCAACATGTCATTGGTGACAATGTCAAGGTGAAAACAGGAGCATAAATAATGAAAAACATTCACATTGGTCTCTCTCTACAGCCCCTCTCCAGTCTTTGCCTGACTTGTTTACAAGTCAATATGCAATTTCCAGGTATAGAAATGTTTGGCCTTTTAAGTTCAGACTTTTAACTGTTTGCATTTTTAGTCCACCCATAATGTAATACTAATATGCAAATATTCCACCTTAGCAATGTCCATATCTTGACCATATACAGTTATTTCCCCCTGTAAGGTGCAAAACATGAGACTACCACTATTTGTAACCAAATGTACTCTTAAATAAATGTCATTTGCAACAGTAGAATTTGTATTTGAGATGAAGGGGGAAAAAAACAATGACAACAAAATAGTATGTTGTTCTCACCCACCAGCAAAAGCTCACCAGAGCACAGATGAAGACGCTGACATGCATCACGTAATTGGCTGACGGTCTGAGAAAATTAAGGTTAGGCGAAGACGCCGTGACTGCACCCGCTCACGCACAAACACATCACAATTCCAGCAAACAAGCACGAGCCATCTCAGAGAATGACAGATTACCATAAACACATGCCGTCGACAGGCAAACGTAGTAAACTCACATGATGAATAGTGTACACACAGTATCAGATTATTGCAATGAGTAACTTAATCAGCTATAGAGCAAAAGCAGACCACCTACTGTTATTAACACACAGAAAGTGAAAATGAAAACCACATGTGTGATTTCTAGAAGAAAAATGATGGTTATTCTTTGTAATGCAAGTTGTTTTTTCACAATTTCCCCTTTTTATTGCAACTGGCACGAGCAGCTGCAGGTTTTAAAACAGTCACAAATGGAGTCTTATACTGCTTTAAACTCGCTTACATGAGCCACTGGAATAATTGATTTTGACTGGTCGGACAGATGTTGCATTTTGGTTGAGAATGAAAATCGAGTTGACGTCATTATTTGACGCCAATTTGACATTGACTTAACGTTGGATTTTGGTTACACAACCTAAAAACAACAAATATCAACGTCAGCTGACATCAGTATTGGACTGTAATTTGAATTACATCAAATTAACATTGAATTTTGGTCACCCAACGTCGCAACCATAATTTAACCAAATATCAGTGTCTTATGATGTTGTGTGGCCTGCTGGGGTAATGGCAGCTAAATTATTACAAATGACCCTTTTTTTTTTTTGGTAGTTGTGCTTGTTTCATGTCTCACACAACAGAGTTTGGTCCAATTTGCTGTTTATTCTGTAATATTTTGTTTTAGGTGACATTTTGGGTGGGTTTTTTTGCAATCAATTATATAATTGTTACGATTGTTACTAGAGCTCCATGATACTGGGAAAAAACTGACACTGGGATATATTGTTTTTATGCGAGATATATGTTACAATATGAAACGCAGGACTTTTCACCAGATGACTTGAATAACTATATTTAGAAAGAATTAATCATTCTAGAGATAGTGGGTTTATTTTGTTAGAGAGTACATCTACATTAAACATAAATATATGAAAACAGGAAAGTATGTATACTTATA
>NW_015555741.1:2059941-2068466 GCF_001515605.1 Sinocyclocheilus anshuiensis | reverse complement strand
TAAAATGTATTATCATAAAATTTCTTAATAAGAGACTCACTGGCTCTTTATTCCCATGATTTGAACTCAAATAAAGATTCCATTTATTTATTTATTTAGTAAGTTAAAATATAGTCAGCCAGTCATGACAAAAGTGATCCCTACAGGCTGATGCAAGTCCCCTCCCTTGCATCCCCGTCTGGGTTCATTTTGCAATAATGACAGTACACTATCCTTTATATAAACATTTTCTCTTTCTTCTCTGCATGCTCTGCCTCCTTAAAACTGACTTCAGCAGTGTAATTTATTTTATATTGCAAACCCTTTGAAAATGTGCAGAATCTGAATGTGTGTCTCTGTCAGCACGGGCACCCTCAGCGTCAGATAGCCTTTCGTCATTGTTGTTACTCTGCGGTTGTGTGAAAAGAGCTATGACGTTCCAAAATTACAGCTCTGTCCCTCTCACTCGCTTTCTCTGTCAATACGGCAACACTCAGCACGCCTGCTTTTTCCAACCCGAGAAACTCAAATCAGCGGGAAATACGACCATCTTTTGTTCAAGGCCTTTGTCTTTTCAGAGCATGTTATCAGTGTACGACACTTTTCAGGCTCCACAAAATAGGTATTTAATAGGAGGCCTGTCCAAAGACAAGACCTAGGACAATGCAATTGAAATTGTGTGCTGAAATCTGCAATCAATCGAGAGCATTTGTCATGAATACAAGGGAGAAATTTTGTTTACAAAATCTTATGCAAATTAGGAGTTAATAGTTAAATGGATCACTTCAATTGGTGACATTCATCATTTTGTCATCTTGTGTTTCCCTTTTTCCCTTTAACATAAATTAATAGCTGAATAGACAAAATTCAAATTCTGTTATTATTTACTCACCCTCATGTCGTTCCAAACCACTTTTTCTGGACAAGAAAAAAGACACACAAATGGAGATTTATAAACCATAAATGTATATTCCAAGCTTTACAACTCTGGGTGAGAAACAGACAAAATTATAAGTCATTATTCACTGAAAAACAAAAATCTAATCTCATTTGTAGGGATTCAATCATACAGATAAGCTACTACTAATTATTTTATGCCTGATAAATGATAGATGGCTGATATTAAAATTCAATACTATTTTGTCTAAATTAAGAAAAATAATTTCACTTTAAACCAATCAATTGCTTAAAATTTAGGGAGCACAACATTATAATGTACAGCAAAAAAAAAGCATGCATATACAGTTTTTTTTAGTAGATCAAAAGTGACAGTAAACAAAAATTTTCGTTTTAAAGTATCTGCTGTTCTTTTGTACTTTCTATTGATCCTGAAATTCAAGTTTATTTGTATAGCGCTTTTCACGATGCAACTCGTTGCTCCAAGCTTTACAACTCTGGGTGAGAAACAGACAAAATTATAAGTCATTATTCACTGAAAAACAAAAATCTAATCTCATTTGTAGGGATTCAATCATACAGATAAGCTACTACTAATTATTTTATGCCTGATAAATGATAGATGGCTGATATTAAAATTCAATACTATTTTGTCTAAATTAAGAAAAATAATTTCACTTTAAACCAATCAATTGCTTAAAATTTAGGGAGCACAACATTATAATGTACAGCAAAAAAAAAGCATGCATATACAGTTTTTTTTAGTAGATCAAAAGTGACAGTAAACAAAAATTTTCGTTTTAAAGTATCTGCTGTTCTTTTGTACTTTCTATTGATCCTGAAATTCAAGTTTATTTGTATAGCGCTTTTCACGATACAACTCGTTGCAAAGCAGCTTTACAGAAAATTAAGTTTCTACAATATTTTTAGTAGTAGCTTATCAGTGGTGACTATGTCAAGTTGATGTACATATGGCAGAAATGTACCGTAAAAATCAATTAAAGACGTAATCAAACAGACGATGAACACTATTAACAGCAATGATTACATGTTGCAATCAAACTTATAGCAAATTTGGTAGTTCTGTTGTTTCAGGTCCTCTGAGGGTTGGCATCATATTGTAAAATTTTATTGCAATTTAAAATAACTTTTCACTGTTTTAATATATGTTAAAATGTAATGAAAGAAAAAAATCATGTTTTCCACAAAAATATCAAGTAGCAAAAAACATTGAATATTAATAAGAAATGTTTCCTGAGCAGTAAATCAGCATCAGCATATTATAATGATTTCTGAAGGATCATGTGATACTGATGATGCTGAAAAATCAGCTTTGCATCACAGAAATAAATTACATTTTAACATATATTAAAACAGAGAACAGTTATTTTACATTGCAATAATATTTTACAATATTACAGTTTTTGCTGTATTTTTTATCAAACAAACATAAGGTTGGTGACCACTTGGAAACCAAACTGTATTGGTTATAGCTTCACAAGTGTTAACATTTTGAATATGAAGTACATGCACAAATACGTTTTGAAATTTGTCATGCAAATGTGCAGTGTTAACATCCTGCCAAAGCTCTTCTTTTGTGCCTGTTCCACAGCAACATTTTGGGGTGAACTATTTTTTAAACAAGTTGGATTGTACTAGTCACATCACCCCTGAGCTGCGACATCTAGTAAATGCAAAACAGTGATTCATTCCAATTTCACAGCGAAGTACCACCACACACGGGCGAAAGGACATTCTCTTATCATTCTCATTCTCTCGAGGATGATGCAAAAGCACACGCAAAAAAAAACAAAACAAAGACTTTCATTTATTAAAGAAAGCAATAGGGCCAAGTACAGTCACACTGGTGGGTTGGATGCTATTGTTGGTGTTTACAACTTAAAAAAAAACAAAGACTAAGTCACCTCTCATATTTAATTTCTTTGGTTTCGCACAGCTCGTAACAAAAAAGTCAAACACAAATCCGCAGGAAGCTCATAAGGAAAACTTGCCTGCTTTGATCCATTTTAGGAAGGAAGATGTCAGCTTAGTACCATCCTCACCGCTAAGCATTTATCAAAACTTTATCGAAATGTCAAATGGGCTTCAGAGATTTAAGAAAAACAAATATAGCCCTTACAGAAAGCAGATTCTTTTTCCCAAAGCAGTATTTAAGCCACGTTCTGAAACAAAACAGCATCGGTGGCCTAGTTATATCGCTTTGCATTCAGCCCTCAGCTCAAAATTCAATGGTTTCAGGTCTCTGTGGGATAACGTCTCTACGTTAGCTTTAAATGGAAAAAAGATACATGCCATAAGTCCCGCGGAGGAAAGTAGGAAGTGTTTGGTAAGGTTGTGCCTTTTTAAAACCATCTCTCGCTTTGCTGTCAATAGGGCGGCTGTCTTTTAAACTTGTATGATAAATCCTGACTTAAAGAATGATGCTCCCCTCTTGACAGCTTTGAAAATAAAACACATAATTCAGTATTTTTCTTTTCTTGCAAAATTAGGCAAACTTTTCCTCCGTCATGGGTCCAGCCAGCAAGGGCACGCCACGTTCAGAATCAATACATCTTCTTTGTACTCATTGTCTTAAAGTGCTGGATGAGTGACAGATGTTATCCTCGGATGCCAAGCTCAGAGGTCTCTCATGCAAGCAATACAATCAGAACAGCTGCCAGAAGCCCTTTCCGTCCCGTTCTAAACAGAGCAAAGGCAGCTGGAAAGGAAGTCTGGCAATATCAACTGAGACGCCGCAACGTCCTTCGGTTTCAAAAGCAGCCGCTCAGAGGACTCTGCCATTAGCGTCTGACAGGATAAATGCACTGTAATAGCCGCAGTGCATTCACTTTGTGTCTCGCCGTAGCAAAAATAAAAAGACAACAGAAAGAGCGAGGGGTTTTACACCTATATTTAAGCCATATTACAGGAATCGTGAGTTGCACATTGGCATGTGGACATACTTCAGGCCCACTTAGATGGAGATGAAGGGCAGACGTCTCAGCACATGACATCAATAATTCCACAAAGTTCAGTGGGAAGAATTGATATTTTCATTCTTGTTTATGTTTCAATTTGACAGATCTGGGCTAGTAACTAACAGGTCACAGGTTAATTTATGTATTTAAATTTGTATTTATGTTTACATATTAAAAAGCACATTTAAATATAGATAATAGAAATGCAAGTAAAGTGTCTACTTTAATGTTTCAAATAACTTTTGTGAAAATAAAATCTCATGATATGGGTGAAATAATGGATATATTTATGTAAAAATAAAGCAACATACTTATTCTGACCTGTAAAATATATAATAGAATAAGAGGTCATACTAAATAGTATTAACTCATTCAAAACTGACAAATGGGTAAAACCTAGTTGTCTGATGGATAGTAGAAAAAATTGGTAAAGATTCAAAATTACAAATAATTTTCAGACCCATCCTAAAATATTCCACACACCAATCATTATTACAATGTGCCATTGTATCCATTCATCTCGAGATTGTCTGACACAAACATTTTTTTCAGTCAAATCATCATGACATGCAATTTATCGCTCATTATTAAAAACCATAACTCAATTTTACCCTATTAAAAGGACACTGAAGAAACCCTTGCATGCAATGTGCAATGGATTCATACATAGACATAACCATAAACAGAAATAAACATAGCATGAACATGGGCTCTAAAAGCATCTCTTAAAAGACTTAATGGCATAGCACTAGTTCACAATTCTCAAAACTGACAAAAAAAGTATCCTGTGATGGACGTATGATACATTGACGTGTCAGATGGCAGCTAATAATAACATCAATAGGCTACTTAAAGGGGTCATATTATGCAATTTCAAAATTTCCTTTCTCTTTGGAGTCAGAACGATGAGCTTTGTAAAAATTGACGCTTTTCAGAAAAACGGGGAGCAACAATAATGTACATTATGTGGAAAATAATGTGTTTTTTTAACCTTAAACCGCATAAACACATTGCATTACACCAAATACACAACATAATGTTCTTTTTAGCAACGTCATATGACCCCTTTAATGTCAGACATGGTGCTATTGAACAATTAGGCTACTTATGATCAGTCATTGTAACTTAATGCAAGGTAAAAGTCAAAACATGCTGTGCTAAAGTACTTTTGGTAATTTAAGTGCTTTCATGTACTTTTTGACAGATTTTTCAGAAAAATGTCTTTACCTGCAGTGTAGAGTCGTTGACAAAGCTGTGCATGCGGGTGTCGAACTTGATAAACATTTTCTACTACATCGCTGTCAAACGATTTAGATTAATTTCCATTTTCCAGTTTTTGTTTCAATTCATTGCCGATTAATATCCACTTACTCTAGTGCTCTTTTTCTCCCTTCCTTTCTAAAGTAAGTTCCACCGTAACGTTTTACTGAGAGAAAAACACAAACACTGCTCAAACGACTCAACGCATAACTGTGTTGTTTGAATGATTCAGATTTAATAGCGAACCGATTCAGATTCAGATTTGATAGCCCGCTTCACCTGAAAAGAACCGACTCAAAAGATTTATTCACTCGCGAATCGGTCACCGCTAGTTCAGATCCCAAACAGCAATCAGAAAAATACGAGCATACGAGTTTACTTTTGAAGCATTGTGAGGGAAAATGTTTCGCTATGTCGTCAGGTAAGGATTTATCAGTCAAATTGGCGGCAGGAGGCACATTTTGTTTGATATATTTTAAAATTGGCGTGTTAAATCGGCGCCGGCCAGGACATGGTGCTCCGTTTCGAGGTCAGGCCATAAGAGGAGGTTTCTTTCAATCATTTGAAATGTCAAAGATATCTTTTAATATTTAATTGTACTAATATATAAGTCACTTTAGATCAGAGAGTCAGATAAATGACAATTACATGTGTGTGTATGTGTGTGATATCAGCAGCCTTTGGAAGCTAACTTCAATAAAAGCTCAAATACTATGTCAAAGCATGAAAGCTAAGGCTTTTGACAAAAGCATGTAACACAACCTGAACGATGTCACTCAGTTATTGCTCTAGGCGAGGATGAAAGCATGCAGGGGTTTTAGGCCAAAATAGGAGAGAGAAAAGTTTCTTAAAGTACAAAGTGTAGGCCTACTGCAAAGTGGCCTCACAGAAGGAAAGTTGGAAATGGAATATGTTAAATTAAAATGTCCATTTCTTCCATCACATTTCTTTAGGTGTTATTTCTAGATTAAGGGCAGATTCTCGAGATACGATGCCATTTCCTTCTCTGTTCCTCAGTGCGGCATGATATTATGGAAAACAAATAGACTCGGAGAGCAGAAAGGAGGGGAGGAGTGCTGCTTTGTTCGTGCGTATGTGTGAAGAACGCATCCCTTCCTCTCCCATGAAGGTTGCAGAGCAACAAGATTAAAGGAGTGTCAGTCAGCACTCCTAAATGCGAGAGTCTTCCTCCAGAAACAAGAGGAGAGAGATTGCAAAGGGTGGATGGAGAGAAGTGTGAGAGAGAAGTGCAGAGAGTGGAGACATTGTGGAGGAGATAGAAGAGTAATTTGGGTGAGATGGACGGAATGATGATATGTGAATAAAAGGGTGACGCACACTAAAGAGTCGGAGAGAGCGAGGGAGGGGGGTGAGAAGTCGCAATTGTGCAGCATTTGACACCTCTGCAGAAAACACCTTGCCAGCCTGTCAATCACAGGGGCTCAGTTGATTGATTTTCTCCTGTTCTCAATCAGGTTCTTAAAAGGGTCCTGCTTCTTTTCTTTCTTTGTCTGCCTGACAGCTTTTCTTCCCCGTCTCTTTACCTCTCAGACTAATCCAAAATATCACCTTATCCTTCGACATGTATCAATCAGAGACATAAATTGGATACTTGGGGAAAAAACATGATTAACTTAAAAAAATGTAAAGCATATATTAAAATATGAATGTTATATTAGTATTAATTTAAATTATTTTTTTATTTATTAATTAAAATTAATATTAATTAAAAATATATATAAGCATTTTTTAATTATCTTTATTTTAGGGCTTTTCACAGCCAATATTGGTATTTGCAAATAATTGTGATGAATTCATGAAATTGCAGCTACCAACATACAGTATATAATTAAAAAGGATTTAATAATGATTATAATCACAATAAATAATGATTCTACCAATTAATATTTCATTATCCTATTAATGTTTGCCAAACATCATAGCAATTATTATTATATAAAACAACATTTTACATGCTGCATTAGAATTATTTTTCAAATATATATATATGGTTAATCTTGATTTTTATATGAAAAAATAAAATAAAATAAAATAAAATAAAAACATTGAAGGTATATGTAGTAAGACAAAAAGAACACAGGATGGGGAATGAGAAACATGGTAACCTTTTCATCTTCGGCTTAAAGGTTAATAAGCAGCACACAAAACCATAAACTTTCCTTCTGCCTCATTTACAGAAATGACAGAATCTCTGCACATGTGTGTAACCCCTCTCTCTCTCTCTCACACACACACACACACACACACACACACACACAAATGGTGAAGAACTGTTTTGTCTGTTATTCATTAAGATTTTGTTCAAGTTCCATTTGATTTAATTGTAGTGGGTACCATGGAAACAGGAATGACTTTTTAAATGATTCAATGATTTAAAAATATATATATATGGATGTTTATAATGAGAACTAGTGATGCCAGATTTGCAAATGAATCGCTCTTTTGATCCAATTGGTCAAATTGGTTTGCAAAAAGGTGTGAAACTGTTCGCAATTCAGTTTGATTCATTCAGACAGTTCATTCATGCACTGAACCGTATTCAGCGGTTTCTCACACCAAGATAGTTATAATATATGCTGTAGGTAAAGATGATTTATATTAATTTCTGTCATGACAGCTCTTGGAGAGTTTAGCATGGTAATGTACATGACAATGTTAATGTGTTTGGTCTTGGCGGAATAGATGTGCTACTCTGGCATTACCCTGTAGCAGATCTATACAGGTGGAGCTGGGGAAGGTGGAGGATCTCTGAAGCATGCTGCAAGCACTAGCCATGTATTTGAATGTTGAGCCGTAAACTCATTGGCTGCTGATGTGAAAAGAAACCAATCAGCTGCATGATGTGAATGAAGATGTGATTATATTAGAACTAGCCTGCGCCACCTAGAGTTTCATGACAGAACTTTGTATTTATATCTAAGAGCATCTAAATATTTACAGACGTTTTTGATGGGAGGCCTGTGCCCAAGTGCTGATGAAAGGCTTGAAACAGCCTATCTCCTTTTTGACCCCACTATAAGTACGCTGCTAATGAAGCTAAATTTTGTTACACAGACCGACATAGAGCAAGAAAGAGATTGAAGATACGTGTCTCTGGCTCTCCACACACACAGATATGTGTTCGCACGATAAATTAAGATATGAAAATTGGTCATATTTCATTTTCTGCCTCAGTCCCCTTTCTGAGGGATGTAAGCGGCTGTTCAGGGCCGGAGGGGATTTGTCATGTGATATAAGGAGGAATCAATGGATGAGGGACTTGAGGACTGTATATTTACTTAACTAGATGAGGAACATCTCAGCCTCCACTATCGGATAACATGTGGGAGAACGAGAGAAACAGACAGTTAATTAAGGAAAGAAAGGGGGGGGGGGAGGAATAATATAAGC
>NW_015555741.1:2049145-2059424 GCF_001515605.1 Sinocyclocheilus anshuiensis | reverse complement strand
AGGGGGGGGGGGGATGAATGATATAAGCACGAGGAGAGTATGTATTATGATTCTCTCTTTCTCTTTCTCTCAGCCTGACGCAATTCCATCCCTTCCATTCTCCCATCATTCAGGTCCAGCCCATTTAAAACCCCTCAACTGTCAATCATCTCGTCCAATCATTCAGTCGTCATAGCGAGGGCAGGAATCAATCACCCGGGCGTCCTCTCGGCCGGGATCTCAATCATGCAGTCTGTGAGCCTGGCATTTACCAACAGATATTACATACACATATAAAATATATGACACAGATTAGATATGTGATTACAGAGTCGGTCCCACCTCGACGGGACCAGAACAGCAAGATCTAATCGAAGGGCCGGGCTGAACATGGCCTGTATTGAGTTTGGAGGAGGGGACTGCTGAAGTAGGGAAATGAAAAAGTACCTGCTCTCATTTCCTGTGCGCTACGGCGCCCCTCAACTCACCGCTAAGGACCCGAGAGATTATATATGCAGCTGATACATATCACTAAACTGGATGCAATTTTTCTGCCCTTTGCTTTCATGAGGTCCGTAACAGACAATATGCTGTTTATAATTGTGACATGAATAAGTGGGATGTGTGACCCTGAAACAGCAAGACGTTAGCATCTGCTTGAAGAAAATGAAAGAATACAGGTCCATAGAAAGATGATATTGAAAAAGGTATAAGATGTTTATGTTTAAATACATGCTATGTTTTGCAAGAAAATAATAAATTAATACAAGAATAATATAAATTAAATAATGTGTACTTATACACACATAATTAATATATATATATATATATATAAAATTTTGTATCAAAAATACAATTATTATATAAAATGTATAAATTATTAATAAAATAATATAAATATTTCATATTTTAAGAACCTTTTGAAATTGTGCACATGGTAAAACATCCACTATAATATAAGCAAATATTTAATTGTGGTAAGTATTTAATATTTATTATTATAAATTATAAATATTTAATTATTATTAAGTCATTCCACAATGTTACATAAAATGGCTTTATCTAGGGCACTGATACGACTCTTCATTTGTCTTCATTTTATGACATCTTCAAAATGTCTTCATTTTATGTTTACATCATTTTAAACATTTGTCAAAGTACTCATCTCTTCAGATGTAAAACCTGCAGAAATGAGAAATGCTAATACACTTCAGAAGCTACAAACCCTTCAGCCCATATTTCATTTCATTTCAGCCCTAACCCTAACCCTTACTTCATCATAAAAGTTCCGTTTGGTCGAAACAGGTCAACAAACCAATGAAAAACCAAAAAGCAATTTGTGTTGTCTTCAGGATGGAGATGTGAGACTGTCCCGTAGCCGCTGAGCAAATGCCACTGAGACTTTATCTTTTACAGGATTTATTTTGATGTGCTTTTGTATGGTTCTTCAAGATTACATTGTCTGTTTTTACCCCGAACTCAAAGGTTTTCAAACTTTACGGTTTCCCCAAAGTCTTCCCTTCACTTTGAGACTGCGAGGAAGTGGTGAGAACGAGGGAGAGAGTGAGTTTCGGAAGTTCGCCACATACTGCGTGACGCATTCCCCCGGCTCACAAGGACTGATCCGGCACCAAATCCCAGCTCACGGAGGTGCTGAGCCCCCATGTCGCTCTCTTTCCAACTGTGGAGGGTGCCCGCGTGAAGGCGGCCAGGCCAACGCCGCCTAACTGGGCCTTGGCAAGGTGACTGCCAACCCTGAGGGGGATGAGAGAGAATTTACATAAACTGCTTTGGAGATCATCTTCCCCTCCTCTATCTCTCGTCTGTCTTTCGCTTGCTCTCTCTCTCCCCTGCGGCATGATGCTTTATTATCAAAGGCTTTTATTGCGCCATGATTTCGCCTGTTGTAAATCAATGCAACCTGAGCACCGGACACAGGCGTGGATATGTATGGCGGAATACAATTGAATAACACACAGACAGTGTTAACTCTTGTTTTTCTCCACTGTAAAACCTGATGAAAGGAAACCGGCATAAATCTCAGCACCGCCGTTCCATTAATTCAAGCTCTCCCACAGGAATCCATCAAGGGCTTTGGAACCAAGAGCCATTACTCCAATAATGCAGTGAGGAGAAGATGAAAAAAGTAGAATACTCAAAGGCTGCACTGTTAATTTAGTCATTGTTCTTCCAAGACCCTCAATATCGCCATTCAGGAGTGCACTCAACCTTGAGCCAGGCGAGTTTTGTCTTCCCTGACGTTCCCGGCAGATTATTTATTCATGGTGGCAGATTAGCAAAGGCGTGAAAGTCACGAAAGTACACAAACCCTGTGCGCTGATACTTTTCAAGATGCTTTGGTCTTAGCACAAGGCACATTGCTCTTGTTCACACTAGTAGAGTGCTGCAGGGATGATGTATTTTTGTAGGCCAACCCGGAAGTTCACCCCGGTTCAGCATCACCTTGGTTTCTTCAAGAAAACGGCAATAGAATTTTTCCATTGGCTTTAGGACTGTTGCCGAAAATAAGCACTCTGACCAACAAAATGTTGTGTTCATCAAGATAATCTTCACAAATGAACAACTTACAGTTCTGAAGCCTAAACACAATCAGCAGAAGTAAAAAGCTAAAGTTGCATGATAAACAAACTACACACTTTCAATCATTATTTAAAATGTACAAGTTGTAAAGTTTGTTTTAGAATAGTTTGTAAGAGCGTGACTGTAAACAAAACCAGGCTGTGAAATCAGACTGAGTAGATGAGTTTACCTGTTTAATGTGATGACGTTTAATGTCCCTGACAACCTCTGTAGTATCATTGATCCACTTGTTAGCAACCACCATTTTCAAGACAAGTTAATGTTTTAAAAAAACACACACATACAAGGGGTATTATTGACATGTTTTATGTTGTAGACATGAAAATATCCTGAGCTTGTGCTAACCGCAGACCTTATTTGGCATTTAACCAACAACCCATTTAAAAAAAAACACTGAATTGGTACAATGGAACTTGAAGTTCAGAAATGCTAACTAATGCTAATTTTGGGTTTTATGACTCTTTCCTTGTTTCCTCCACTCCATTGGGAAAGCAATATTAAAATTGTATCATGCTAAGCTACACTTTAAAGTACTTAAACTCTACAAGATACTAGAAGCTACTAAAATGTAGCTAACTACATTGCTAGCTATTTGCTATCATTCCTTAAATAGCAGAACAATTAGACTGTCATTTGCAACCCACTTTACTTTTATCATGTTACATATTTCTGAGTGAAACAGCATATTTAATGAGAAAAATCAGATTTGAACCTGGTTTTACACATCGTGAATTGATTGGATGAAAATTGGGCATACCAGAATGGAGCCAAAATAAACATGCTAACATGTGCTAATGGTGGCTAAATAGCTATTTAGTTTTATTATACGATTAAGACGTCTGTTTTATCTCCAATAATGTGCACCAATCTATCATTATTAAAGTGCCCCTATGGGTAATGAAAGGTTCATATTTTGGTTTTGGGAGTCCCCAACAACAGGTTGACATGGATGCGAGGTCAAAAAACACTTTCATTGTCTTATAATATGCATTTATTTTTACCTTACTTGCTCAACAACTCCCAAATGATTCGCTCAATGATTCATTTTTCCAAACCCCTCCTTTGCGTGACGCTAATCTGTGGTGATTGGTCCGTTTGGTCTCATTTCCATTTCATCATGCCTGTAATGCCTGATAAAGCAGCGTTTGTGAGCAGCAGTGCTGCTTTGTGTAGAGCGTTACCTGGGAAACTGCTATTTTTACCGTTCCAGAAGCGGCACCAAGTGGCAAAGAATTAATTTGCATTTTCATTCAGACCAATGCTAAAAGACCAACAAGTGGGCGGGCAATATGCTAATTTTTCATGTTGAGGTCAAGATGAAACGGCTTGGGATTCGTTTTAAAAACGACTCGTTTCAATGATTCAGAGTCGACGCTTTCTTTTGAGAGACAATAACTTTATACATGGTGCACTTTCAGATTTAAAACTTTGCAGGATATTTTCATTCACTTAGAGGTGTTACTGCATGAAAGGTAATTTTCAAAAATCCATAATAGGGGCACTTTAAAGTAAATTTTGAGCATGTTTTGTCTTTAAAAGACCTAATAAAACACACTGAAATAGAATTGGCTGTATTAAAATAGAGTATATATTTTAACTAAATAAAAAAATAAAAACTGTAAAATGAATGTGAATCTCTTATCTGAATCTCTTTGAACCAGTTCATGGAGATTAACCATTCGATTCACTAAAACAGAAGTTATGTCCCAAATGACATACAGTACCATACACTTAAAATATGTACACAACTGTTCAGTGCATGATATTTAGACAGCTATTGTCATCCAGTATCAATCTGATAAGTTGCTGGTCTTTTACTAGAAAAGCTTCATAACATACAGTATATTGTCACACAATTAAAATTTACTTAAAGCAATAGATCCAGAAGTGAATATACCCGTTTAGAACAACATGGTTTTGAATATTCAGTTTGGAGTGAACTATTCCTTTAAGTTTGTAACTCCTCAACACTGGCACACACATGTACAGACAACCAGCACCATTTGGTATGCAAGTAATTAGCATCTAAATGTGAATTTATCCGGTGCATGGATGCAAATGGTGTCCATTCCATACCCAGCAGGCTGCACATCCTTCAGCTCTGTGGAAGAATAAGGCAGAAAATGGAGGGGGATTGAACCTTTGGTGTCTGCATCTCTCTGAATTAATGTTCCAGCAGTGCTACTGGGCTGCCCACTAGCCGGCCGCCTTATCGGAGTGAATTTTCAGACGAATAAGCTCCTGCCAGCAGATTTTCCTGAGGTGTACTCCGTATGTTCAGCAATGCGATTCATCAAGGGCACTGAACGCTAGTCAAGGCCCCAGAGGAAGCATTTATACGTTATATGGATTTGTTGGGCGGCACAAATTTTAAAGCCTTCTGTACTGACCTGATTAGCCCTGGATGGTTGATTTTCAACAGCTTGATTTTCAACACAAAACTAAGACCAGAAAAGCCACATTTTACAGTAGTTTCATGTGTTTACAGTTTTAGGTTGTTTTACATGCTACGTGATAACTGCAGGTTTCCAGTTAATTTTCAATGGAACATCATACACAACTTCTGGTGCCAAACACTGAAAAATAAAAAGACTGAATCTTTTCATCCGTTACGAAAATTAACCATGCCCTGCAAACAAGCCTGCACTGGCCCTTTACGGGCCCACTTAGGGCTAGCCTTAGGGCCCCCAGTGCAGGGCCCCTGAGAATTTGCTCATTGGACCTTAGCGCTGGCCCTGCACGGGCAGCACTCACTTAGCCCCCAGGAAGTCCTCACTATGCCCACACAGTGCCCGCACTATTAATCTACAACAATACATCTGTTTCACTTTAAATACTTTCCAGCTTTAACTTAAGTCTTTGGGGAAAACAGTTATTATACATCTGAAATGGATGCAGTCACCACATAACTCAATTTATTAAATACAAAATAGAAAACATTCAGTTCAGGTTAATACAGCTACATATAGCCAAAAATGTAAATACACAAAAGTACAAAAAAAACAACAAAAGAAAGCAAACAAAGCAATGTAAGACTGTAGGATTTCGTCATGTGAAAGTTGATGTGTGCGAAAGTCTTATCTGTAGTAACAACAACAACAACAACAACAACAACAACAACAACAACAACAACAACTCCTTACTTTAGACTGGGCTTGAAATGACCAACCAGGACACAGCACAATGTGCTCAGCAGGTGAGCAATGCTGGCTACTGCTGCTTGTTATTGCTAACTCGCTCTACCCACATGGCTTTACTTAAGGAAAACTAAAACATCCTAGCTCCCCTAGTGGTAAGGAAGAAAACTGCTCACAAAATTCTTATTAAAGTGGTCATATGATGCTGCTAAAAATAACATTATGAAACAACAGATTCTGAGAAGGTCTCTTTTGGTTTGAGCCATTCCACTTCAATTGAGTGGCTAAAGAATGGCCAGTCAATGTTGTTTGTATTCTCCTAGTTGCCTACACAAAACCTGCATGGGCCCAAAGGATACAAAAGTTGCTCTGAGCCAGAACGGGCTGGCCCACACTGGGCCATCTTAGGATTAATGTGGACAGTCCGCTAGTGTGGCCTGCTCACAGAGAGCCTGCAGTGAGCCCAAAGCTGTGGGCCTTACCTGGGCAAGCCCGCACTGGGCCTGTTTAGGTTTGGTGTGGGCCGGCCTTAGCCCACTGTGCCTGCAAAAAGCCAGCATGGGCCCCACAGGGACATGTTTGCAGGGTGGTTTTACTACAAATAAAACCAAAAAAAACATGGTTACTATAGTTAAACCATGGTAACCACAAATTAACCATGGTTTTGATACACTAACCATAGTTTAAGCATGGTATTTGTAGTAACGTTTGTAGTAAAATACAAATGGTAATCAATACGCCAAAAACCATGGTTATACTACAATTATACTATAAATCAAACCATATACTTTTTGTAAGGGGTGCTTGCCATATACCTTTCATAAAAGTGGCATTTAGCATTTATGTGGTCAAAGAACAGTAGTACTCAGTGACACACAAAACAATTTCCTCACAATTACTAATCATTTCCATTTGTGGCTAGGCTAGCTTGTTTTAACAGTTTTTTTTGTTTTGTTTGTTTATTTTTTTTCAAATGAAAGCCAACATTTTAAGAGCCATTTTATTTTACTAGTTTCATTAGGAAATACTTTTAATATAGAATACAATATCTACAGTAATCACCTCATTTAGAAATGCAGCATGTTTTCGGTAGCTGAAGCAGTAGCAAGCGTTGTTAGCTAGTTAGCATCTACTTGAAGCAGTAGTGGGGATTATTGCATCATATTTACTGAAAACACGAGGTTAAGGGGTCAAAGTTGCCAGATGTCAGAGTTTTTAAATCATGTATTTTGTGCTAGTTGAGCAGCTTCCATTGAGATGAATGGGAATGCTAACGGTTAGCTTTTTCTAGCTATTATCCACTTTATTTTTAATGTAAGAGTGGGTGCAGCCATCTTTAACTTGAATGAAGTGTAAGCTGCTTCCTGCTATTTTAACTGTACAAAATAGTCTGTTATGGTGCTTGATAGTGCAAACTATTTGTTATCATATTATTTTAATTTATAACAGTAATCATAAATACCATGGTTTGTAGCACATTTACTGCACTTTGTTATTCTTTTAGTTATTTAACAGCAAATGAATAGAAAGTCTTATACATATACAGAAAATAGTTTACTTTCACAAAGAAAAATGGGTGTATATTGTCAAAAACATCTGATGTAGAAACAATTTTCACTCAGAAATTGCTAGTAAATTTCACAATTACCAAGAAATGGCAAGTAACACACTGAATTTAATTCAGAAGTAGAAGTTGAAATAGTATTTTATTGTAAAATGTAGCTACTCCAGTAACCTTTGTTTTATTTAACTTAAAAAATATATATTTTTGGACAGTATAGACCTTGGAAAACACCTGTAACTCAAGAAAACTAAGAGTAAAAGTAAAAATCTTGCTGTAGTAGTTTTTTCCATTTAAATTGAATTAAAAATGGTTTCATTATTTCATCAATATATATTATTGGTCATTTCATATGTAGAAAGCTAGTATATGTGTTCTCTTTATATAGATCTATGTAAATATTCAGTGTTTGTTGCTGTGGGTTACTACTTGGTTGTGCTCAACTGCAGATGATGCTCCTGGAAGACAGCCAAGAACAGTCTTGAGACCAACTAGCAACACAACAGTGACACCCTCAGGAGAGAAAAGCTGAAAGAATATAGCCCACATCTCACTCAAAAAACACATACGGCTGCCAAGAACACTCAAGAGGATGCTGAACGACAGCTTTAATCAGGGGGAGAACACAGGCACTCAGAAATAAAAGTTAAAAAGGAAGAAAATGCAGAGTGTAGAAGAGCTGGGTCCGATTTGCTCGAGCAATTTAGAAATGATTGGCACGTTCAATTAAAGCAACAGTTACTGGACGCTGGTTGTGATACTGACCGGACAAGCCAGTAAATTAGCATATGCTCAATGATTCGGTAAAATCAATCACTGAGGGGTCGCGGAAGGTAATGTCACACTTAGTTCTTCTCACCCTTGTTAAAAAGAAATTGCTTTAAAACAATGTGAGAATAAAATTGGCCTATTTACTATTTTAAGAAACGTCCCTGATTCATGTCCCTGCATGATTCATCAATGCATGTTCTATATATACACGTATATGTATGTATGTATGTATGTATAATAATCTTCTTCTTCTCCACCCACACTAAAAAGTGTATTGGGCGACGAGAGGCTTCTTCATGCAAGCTTGATGTTATTTCCTGTAAATGGCAACTGTTTTCAGCGAGCAGAGCTATATCATCAGCAAAATCAAGATCAGTGAGGCGGTTCTGTCCATCCCAATCAATGCCTGCATTTGGTCTTACCATAGCCTTCCTCATGACAAAATCTAGGGCCACTATGAATAAAAATGGTGACAAGATACATCCTTGTCTGACACCGGTCTCAATGGCAAAGAAGTCAGTGTGGCCTGTATCTGTCTTGACGCAGCAGCTGGAATTGTTATACAATGATTGGAAGACAGATATGAATTTCTTTGGCACACCATACAATTGTAAAATATGCCATAAAGATTCACGATGTACACTATCAAAGGCTTTCCTGAAATCGACAAAATTGATGGAAAGTGGACGTTTATATTCTACGCATTGTTCAATGATGTTTCGTAAAGCGTAGATTTGCTCGCTACATGATCGTCCTTTCTGGAAGCCAGCCTGTTATTCTCTGAGACGTTTGTCAACGACTGCCTGCAATCGTCTTAGGAGAACTGTGGAAAACACTTTTCCTGGTACAGACAGGAGGGTTATGCCACGCCAATTTGTACATTCCATTTTGTTCCCTTTCTTTGGTAACTTAATGATGGTACCCTTTTTCCAGTCTTCAGGAACAGTTTGCATTCGCCAACACGCATTAAAGAGATCTGTAAGTTTCGCAACTACAATGGGACCACCATATATATATATAGAGAGAGAGAGAGAACATGCATTGATGAGCGCAACTGAAATAAATTCTTTTGATATTCTATATATATATTCTTTTTTTGTGTGTGTGTGTGTGTGTGTGTAAAAGAAAAGCACATTCATTAAAATTCCCAAACATATATAAACTCTGACATCTAAAACGATCTGCACAACTAGCACTGGATAATGCCAAGTTACTTCATCCCAAAGAAACTTTTTTTTCATTCGCCTCAATTCTTTATTATGTCCTTGATAAATCCTTAATTTAATTAATGGATAATCAAAACTTAAACAGCCTATTAATGTGCTATTAGGGATATGACTGAGTTTTCTATTTTTGAAGATGTAGAACAGGCCTTCGAAAAGCCCTGTGAATCTGGCAGGCAGCCTGGAGCACAGCAACAGTTTGAAGAAACTTCTTCTTAACCGCTTTCTTAACTTCACTATCACCTGGAAGAGACTGTTGCTGCCCCACAAAACCCTTTTTTTCTGGTTCTCACGCACCTGTCTCATATTGCGGGGGAGGGATCGGGGTTGCCCTCTTTATTGCTCCAGCTATCTCTCTGGTTTCTCTAACTGAAAGAGTTGAGGTTGTGACAGTGAGAACCCCACCTGGCAAACAGCAGCATCCACCTGGTAGGCCACTCGAACCCTGCCTGGAAAAAGTCACACACACACACATCAGAAATCTTTTTGGACGAGGTCTGAGCGCAACTGAAACGAATCGTGAACAGATGCAGAGCTGCAGGCATGGTTTGAGCCGAGATAAAGTGCTGCCGTCGCAGTGGTCTGCGATCTTCCAAATGCTCGTTTTCACTGCTCTGCTATTGCTTAGCAACAAGGAGGCCAAGTCACAGAAACTGCTTTAAGCTGATTTCGCAAATCAAGGGATGGAGAATAAGACAAAGTGCGCAATAAACACTTATTTTCCAGTGTCAGTGTATAAAACATTTATTTGATTACATATTGTTCGACCGAAGTAGAAACTGAGCGTTTACAGTCTTTAAAGGGAAAGTTCATCCATAAATTGTCATTATTAACTCTTATGATGTTCAGTGCTGTTATTTTTCTGTGGAACTCAAAAGGAAAAGATCATTCTCATAGCTTTCTAGCATAAAAAAAATGTAAAAATCCACAAATTGCAAAATAAATAAATAAATTAAAAAATAATAATAATCCACTACAAATATCCAAACATTCTTAAATCAACATGG
>NW_015555741.1:2040443-2049071 GCF_001515605.1 Sinocyclocheilus anshuiensis | reverse complement strand
TTGACAAAACTCCTCTCAGCTAGCACGTCTTTTCAAAGTGAAAGTAGCCTTGTCACCTGACCTGAATACAACGTGCTGATTCGCTAAAATGGACTTATCGGCTTCTGTTCAAAAACAACAAGGGCGCTTGTCGGCTCCTGCAGTAAAACGTGAACTCGCGATAAGTGGACAAAAACCGGCTTTTTTGACAAAACGTGTTTAGGGTTCAGATCACACTATATGTGGAAAATAATGCACGGCAATCAGCTCTTTTTTTATATATATATATATATATATATATATATATGAAGAGTTCATTTGCCAAATATTAGCCAATATCACAGGCTAACTTTATCTTTAAAATAATAATAATAATTTTAGAGAGGCTGCATTTTACATTTTAAATAAAAAACATTTTTTATATAAAATTTAAATATATTTACAAAAACATAATAATGAAAAATCAAATATTAATAATGAAAATTATATTTATTATTTTTAAAATTGTCCATTATCAGTATATATTTCTTAAGATTTTATTAGTAGTCATAAAAATACTTTTAAATATTAATATAAAAATATTAAAACTATTTAAGTGTAAAGGAGGCAAAATCATTTAAATGCCTTAAAAAACTCCCTTCACAGGCAGCTCACTAAAGTTTGGGAAAATAACATTTCTCCCTTGATGTTTTAGCACAGGTTGAAAAAAAAAAAGTTTAAAGTACTTCTTTTTCTTTCTTTTTTTTCTTTGGAAGCTCTGGGTCACAGAGTACCAAGAAAAAAGACAAAAAAGCGGGAAATGAAGGTAAGGGTGGTGAAAATGTGAGGAAACATGCTGGGAAACAGCTAGAAAACTCTTTTACGGTACGCATGGACATTCTCAGAGATGTCAAAATAAACGATCAAGACAAGAAAAAGGGGAGCAACTTCTTTTCAAAGACCATCATGTTTTGACCTTTTATTCAGGTTAGGAGGTTTTTACATAGAACAGAAAAAACCTCCCTGAGCGTTTTGTTCCAGTGAATAAAACACAGTAAGACAGAACGAGCAATTAATTACTTTTCCAAGTACGTAAGAAAAAGAGCTGCACCACAGGCCACCAATTTGAGCTGCTGAGTCAGAAAATGAAAACGTCTAAGCCTAGCTAGTTGTAAAATAATAACAACATTAATAATCATAATGACATTTGATTTGGACTAAAAGACAAATACGCATCTTTTGGTTTGTTTAAGCAAATTAAAGTACTTTTAAAGTCCTTAATAAAATTAAAATGGACTATTTTCTTTCTATAAAGGATTCTTCAAAACAACCATGTCTTCTCTCAGAAGTCACTTTATGGAAAAAATATGGGTTGTGGACACCGTTTCATGCTTATTTCCGGTTTCTAGCTTGGTCCTGCTCATCTAATTGTCAGTTAAATGTAAAACTGGACTGAGTGTATTCAATTTAATTGTCTCTTTGAAAACAGAGACACTAACATACTTTATTGAGTAGTACAGATGCTACAAACTGCAGAATTATCACTCAAAACAGCCTATCTGTCTGCCCTCTAGTTCTTTGGCGAAATAAAAACCTTTCTATCATGTTAACAAGGACTTTACTCCGTAAAAATCTGAGTTTTTAAAAGCATTTGCCAGAGTTACGCTCATTTACAGCTCAAGATGGTCTGCCGCTCTGTTCCTGGATGGTGTATTTGCTAGACAGCACAACGTTATCATAATCAAAGTTCTCATCCAGATGGAAAGGAACAACCTCCTCACTTTCATCCTAGAATGACAAAAGTTAATGAAGGATTTTACAGAGTCTCTGTGAAATGCAACAGAAAAGGGCATCTCAGTCCCTGGGTTTCTTCCCAAGCTTGACTGCTCTCAGAGAGACGCATTGGTGTGTGTGTGTACCTGGTTCTCAGCTGCACTGGGAGTGTGTGTCCTCTGGTCTGTGAAAGTAGAGGAGATCTCCAGCAGTGTGTGGTGACAGAGCGATGAAGAGGAGACAGCTATCAGATCTTCTTCAATCTCACCTGGTAGCGTACATGTGCCTGACAACACACAACAAAATTCATTGCAAACTGTTTCTTCTTTTACAAGTGAATGTGTATATCTCTGACACTCTCATCATTATCTTTGGTACTGTTTATGTATTCATCTGTTGATTTGGTATTATACTGTTCTAATGTATTTAAATCTGTTCATTTTGTTCTTCTCTACATTTCATATGCTCAGTTTTACTGTGTTGATGCATGTTTTATAAACTATAAACAACTATGATTGTTATTTGTGATCAATTTTAGGTTGCCACCTTAAAGTCTGACGAGGCAACCGATGAAAATTTGTCTATTTGGCTAACTCTGGCTTATTTACAGTACTTGACTGTAGTTTAATGAGCACTGTCTCTTTTAAATAAAAATTCTGTCATTATTGACTCACCCTCTTGTTGTTCAAAACTCTTTCTTTCTTCCCGTGAAACACAAAAGAAGATATTTTAAAGAATGTCTGTGTTGCAGGTTACTATATAATGAAAGTGGATGATTGTCAAGCTCCAATTATAACAAAAAAATATGACTTTAGACAATATTCTGTGTCTTCTGAAGCCATTCAATAATTTTTTGTGAGAAAAAGAAAATTCTAGTTATATTTTGTTACAAGTCGTAAAGTGAAAAAAGTCAAATTTGCAAAAATACATAATCCCTGAGACTTTTGTGTATGCACAAGAAACTTTCATGTTAGCTGTTTCTTGTGAGCAAGTGAAAGTCTCAGCGTAGGCGGAGATTTGGGAGATTAATTACTAAACCAGACCATCCAGAATTAATTGAAATTATGAAAATGAAATACATTTCTATGTAATTATATGTAGTTTTTGTTCAAAGTGTGGTGGACAATTTAGGTTGTTTTGTGTGTGTGTGTGTGTGTGTGTGCGCGCGCGCGTGATTTCTTTGACACAAAGAAATGTCAGAATTTTTTAGTTGTTTTTTTGTTTACAAATGTCCCTTGACTGGAAGGAGTTCAAATGTTCTGTATATTTGAAAGCCTATTTTGGGAGTTTAGAGCCTTCTGGAAAAGAGCAACTTGGACATTTAGCAAAACATCTTCTGCGTTCAACAGAAAAATAAAGTTTAAAACAACATCAAAATAAATACATTTTGAGTGAACTTACACTTTATGTCATAAAAGAAGGACTGATGTGCTAATAAGCTGTTTACATCCTGTCTCTCAGTGGATTTTTGCAGTAGTTTATGTGTATGTGAGAGAAAGACATCAGGCCTGGCAAGAGCTCAGCTGATGCTGATCTTAATTAAAGATCTAATTACTGGCACAGTGAAAGCCATAGTCTCAGCTGCTGGGTGAGGACCAGGCATCTGAGGGTGTAGCGTGCATTTCTGCATGTTTGTTTGAGTGTATGCAAACACCATATGTGTGTGAGTGAAGGATCCCCACACACCCACGGCCTTCAGAACAAGGTGGTCTCAAAAACAAGATCATTAACCAGCTCACTAAAGAAACACGGGAAGAAGCTTCATGCCGCTAATGAATCTGAAGGCTGATGCTGTTACGCCGTGCCGTGAACCTCCCTGACAGGCGAGCAGAGGCGTGTTTCATTAAAACTGTAGATACCAGGTAGCTCTTCTTGAGCCTTGATCTGCTTTGACCAAAACCGCCTTCCCCTCAATCCACTTTAAGATTCATCTGGATGCCGATCGCCGGTGTGGCGCTGAACCCTTAAGTAAAGGCAATAGTTCTTAAAGGGATCGTTCACCCAAAAATTACAATTCTGTCATTAATCACTCACCCTCATGTTGTTCCAAACCCGTAAGACCGTAGGTACGTCATGGTACTCTTGTGAAAGCGAGAAGAGAAGAGGTTGTTGAATAAAGTCATAATGTGTTTTCTTTGCGCACAAAAATTATTCTCGTAGCTTCATAACATTACGGTTGAACCACTGATGTCACATGGACTATTTTACCAATGTCCTTACTACCTTTCTTGGCCATGAACGTAGTAGTTGCGTTGCTGTCTATGGAAGGTAAGAATAATTTTCATTTTTGGGTGAGCTATCCCTTAACATAAAGGATAAGGTGCGGGCCTTCACATCAAGGTTATTATAGTTTTGAAAAATTCATAGTTTCTTTATTTAAATTTGCATTTTGGTTCAGTTACTTTTAATTGTGCATAAATAGTTTTTATTTCTTTTTTCATATAATAAAATAGGTTTTATTTAGTGTTAGCATAGTTTTACTTTTCATTCCTTCTAACATAACACAAACTGTTCCAGCTGCGTCTTTCTAAACAACAAACAACTGTGGTGTTTAAGTCCTCAATGAATCAATGTTTTTAGTTTTTGAATGAATCTAATTAATGATTCACTCATTAAGCCATTTGTCTCCTTCCTGAATGAAGCAGCATTTCTGAACAAACTGATTCAGTTGACTGTATAACTGATTCAATCAAAAGACATGACAACGTAGTCTGTCACTGAGTTTATATTTACTAAATGTGACATTCAAAAAAAGCAAACTGTTATTGGTTGTTAACCATGTCCTTAGTAGCCTCCTCCTGAATAAAGTTCTTTTTTTGACAGAGTGCATCAATAATCAAGTTTGAGAGATTAATAACTAAACCAGACAATCCAGAATGAACTGAAATTATAAAACTGAAATACATTTTTCTGTAATTATATTTAGTTTGTTCAAAGTGTATTTTTCATTTTATTTTAGGCCAGTTCCTGATGAAACTTTTATTTCACTTTTTGAAGAAAAAAATCATTCTTTTTACTCTTTTTTTATTTTATTTTATTTATTTTTTTGCCGTAATTTTTGTTCAATTAGTAAACTTGCAGCACCAAACGGTTGGAAAGTTTTTATTTGTTTATTTATTTATTTAGCCTAATTTTTAGCAATAACATTAATTTTTTTCATTAAACAAAACAATTATTTAAAAAAAAAAAATTCTGTCAGATTTTCAAAAGTTATAACACCAAACACCTACAACATTAGGACAAGAATGCCAACAGCGACCTGCCAACTCCCGGCAAAGGATATTTTTACCATCACCAACAAGCAGTGGCATGATTATTCATGCTAATTAACTTCAAGTTTAGCATGCATCTTGTTGTTATTCTGTGGATACGACTGCCATTATAAACACGCCACCTAATGACTTTTACATACACCCTTTCCTCTGAATTAACACTCTGATCACAGACAAACACCGAAAAACACGGAAGCCCTGCTCTGAACAGTAAGCCTCTCCAATCAAAAGAGGCTTTCATTCCTCCAACTATTTTATTTATTTTTGTATTAAACTGGTCATTGGAGTTTAAATGAGCCTCTCTGGCACTGCAGAAAAGAGCGACTCATTACAAGCCTGCACAGCAAGCGTTAAGCCTCGCCAAGCGAGTGCTTGCCCCCGGCTCTAATGACGAGGGAGCGGTTTGGAATTTGCATGCATTGAATATGTGTAATAAATGGTAATATATTTAAATCAAGCTGTATGACAGCTCTAATTACAAAAAATGGCATGCACATGATATCCACTAAACCCTATTAAAGGTAAGGTGAGCCCATGCAATCCTTACATATGCACATGAAAATAATATTTATGCCAGCATGCCTCGCTATTCCCATTTTTAAAATACACCCATACAGGTGATGCCAACATGTCAATGTGTATTATGTGAATTTTACATGAATTTGTGATAGATCCAATTCCATTTGAAGCTGCTGTCAAATATAAAAAAGATGACGAGAATTGATGTGCTTTACATGAGAAAATAATTTGTTAAAATGTAAATAAAGACTCCAAATGTGCATCTAGGCCACTGTAATCAACAAAAATAAACTGTTAAGTGTCAAGTATTTGAATTTGTTACGTTTTAGAGTAATAAACACCTGTAGTGTCAGCATTTTCCTCTTCATCCTCTGAATCTCCCAGATAATTATCAAACTGCCAAGGGGGGAAAAAACTATATTTTATGAACAGTTATTTTACAATTACAATTGATTAGAATTAGCAAATTAGTTTTGTTACTTCACACAAAAATTTCATTCACAACTGATTTGTACAATGCAGTTAGATGTTAACATTTTGCTCAGCTAACAGCACTTCCCATAAAGTTTAATGTTAACATGTTTCTAAGCTATAACAACAGAATGTTTCTAGCTTAGCATACTCTTGACCTTAAAAATGCATAGCACAGGTAAATATTACGTGAAATCCTGACTCCAACAGTTTAATGTTAGCTTAGCATGTTCTAATTAGCTTAAAATTTCAAAACAAAACAATTAAGCAAAATAGTCCCATTTTATTAGATTGAAATCTTGAATCAGTTGACTTCAACAGTTTAATGTTAACACTAGCTTAGCATACTCTAATTCGCTTATAAACACAAGAACATTAAGAAAAACATTCCTTTTTTATTAGATTGAAGGGTTGACTCAATTGATTCCAACAGTTTAAAGTTCATGTTAACTTATCATACCCTAATTAGCTTAAACATACATAGCACACAATATTAAGTAAAATAGTCAGTTTTTATTAGACTGAAGTCTTGATTGCAGTTTGACGTTAACGTCAGCTCAGTAATGTTAAGTAAAATAGTCCTTTTTTATTAAATTGAAGTCTATAGACTCCAAGATTACTCTAATGAACTTAAAAATACAATAGCATAATTCTTTTTTATTAGATTGAACTCAATCGATCCAAATAATGTTGAAGTTAGCTTAGCATACCGTAATGAGCTTATAAACACAATTATTAAGTAGGCTAACATTGCCTTTGTTTGGTTCTGAATGAAATAAAGCATGTTTACAGGCATCTCAGATTATAGGCATCTCCAAAGAACTGTTTACCTTCACAAGTCTGTCTGGAACAGAGTTTGATGGGCCGCCCAGTCTTCCTCCAACACAACCGCCATCCAGCAGCACCTATACAAACACACAAACTCATAAACTCACCATCTCATTTCATTTAATGATGCTCTGAAATGACAGCAGCCATGTGAATCGGTGTAATTACAATCAAAACAACATTATAATCAATACAGCTGTTTTTCTCTCCTGGTGGCAGGGAGCTAAATAATGCAGAGGCTTTTTTTAGCATCGACTAGCCTGGAATGTTAGCTGATGTGCTTTGCGTTATTGACAGTAACCAGTGCTGTGGCTCGCCAGAGTCCCACTGAGATCAATACACAAGCCAGGAGGGAATCTTAAGCACCGTTCACACAGACAGACAGATAAGCAAAACACACATTGCAATGAAGCCATCCAATACACTGAGAGGAGAATTCCAAAAGTCTTGAGGAAGAAATACATCAAAAAGACAGAACATAAAGAAAAATGGGGAATATTTTTAATATTTTGAGTGGTGCTTGCTCATACTAAAGACACCACTACAATGCTAAGTTGCTAAGGGTTTCCATGCCATTTTCAGTGTGTTGCTACTGTAGGTGGATGCATTCTGAAGAAAGTGGTGCTTTCATATAACAAGTTTCAGCCACAAAGCTAGGTTGTTGTTACCAGAGCTTTGCTATATGTTTCTACATGGTTGCTAGCAGGGGCATTTTCTTCATTAAGGCGATAGGGCGATGCACCACAAAGTATGAAAGGGAGGATTTTTTTTTCTGTCACATTCAACCACAATTGTCACCTTTCTAGACTGTTTGTTCTGCCTCTGGATATATAGTACAATCAGCGTCAAGTCACATTTTGTGGAGTACCACCCCTCTTTGGACAATTTCACTCTGGCTGAGAATCGCCCAGACTGTTCTCATTGGCTTCCAAACAAAGGCACTGCAATGCAATCTTTATGAGTTCCAGGAGGGCTAGCACTACCGTGATTTCGTCATCATACACAACCTTAACTTGTGCAGAGATTGGTGGGAACAATCATACCTCTATTAATAAGAAATATGAATTCAGAACTAGCCTGTATGGGCTGAATAAAGCAAACCAGTATCTTACCAGTAAAGTTTACATGGATGATGACTGCAATGGAGGTAAAGACGATTACAGTGACATACAGGAGTCGTACATTATAAGACATGCGCGAGTCCATTATTATTATTGTGCATACAAACAGACCGTGTACTGTATGTGCGCTCTCTAATAGCTCTTTGCACGAGCACATTTCAGTATGGTCACATGTCTGGCAAGTGTTTTATAATGGACACTCACTGAAGAAACGTGTTTTATAGGAGTTTGCAATAGTCAGTGATGTTGCAAGCACATTTTCTTCAGAATGCATGTACAAAAGTCTCCACCAAAAAGCTAGGTTGTTGTGATTCGCTGACAGAGCATTGGTTTATAAAGGGTTATACGAGTGATTTTTAGCATGTTGATCTGTGGTTACTATAGATACTATATACTATACTATAGACTCTGGGCTGTTATGCTTGGTTGCCAGAGCATTGCTATATGATTGCTAATAGGTTCTAAGTGAATTTTAGCATGTAGATGTGTCATTGCTTGACCATTGCCAATTAGCTGCATTCTGATAAAACTTGAGTGGTGCTTACAGGAATAGTTAACCCAAAAATGAAAATTCTGTCATTAATTACTCACCCTCATGTCATTCCAAACCCGTAGGACCTTCGTTCATCTTCAGAACACAAAGTAAGATATTTTTGATGAAATCCGAGAGCTTTCTGACCCTGCAT
>NW_015555741.1:2034168-2040406 GCF_001515605.1 Sinocyclocheilus anshuiensis | reverse complement strand
AGGTAGTAAGGACATTGTTAAAATAGTCCATGTGACATCAGTGGTTCAACCTTAATTTTATGAAACTACGAGAATACTTTCTGTGTGAAAAGAAAAGAAAAATAACAACTTTATTCAACAATTTCTTCTCCTCCATGTCAGTCTCCGCCATCATTCACGAGAGTACATGATGGACGCGTGTATATTTCTTGAATGTGGGCCTTGACCATGGTAGTGCCATTGCTGTCTATGCAGGGTAAGAAAGCTCTCGGATTTCATCAGATGAACAAAGACGAACGAAGGTCTTACGGGTTTGGAATGACATGAGGATGAGTAATTAATGACAGAATTTTCATTTTGGGGAGAACTATCCCTTTAAAGGTGCTGTAAGTAAATTTTTCGACACCCCGTGATGGCAGATGGTGGAAAACACAGCGTATTGCAGCTATGGAAGAAAACTTACTGGGTCAGAGATTGCAGATTCTACCCGACCTAAAAATCCTTGGCATCCATCGAAAAAGCTCTGTGACCCGAGGCATATTAATACACACATAAACCAACTCATCAACAAAGGCTCATCGCCTTCCATTATCAGTTGCGCTCGTTCCTGTAGTGTGACCTCAATCTGGCAACCTGCATGAGCGTCGAGTCTGAGGAGGAAGGGGTGGGAGAAACAACTCTCCCAAATATTTTGAATTTGGACTACAGTACCCATTTTATCCGCTAGCTATCAATATTACATACTGCACCTTTAACTCTACAAAAAAAAACACCTTAACTAGATTATACATTGTTGCCAGAGCATTGCTATATGGATGCTAATAGATTTTGAGTGAATTTCTAACTGGTTGTTATGGTTGATATGTGGCTGTTTGGCCATTGCATTCAGCAGAAAATTTGAGTTGCACTTAACCACACAAAAATCATCATAATTCTAGGTGGTTATGCATTGTTTCCAGAGTCCTGCTAAATGATTGCAATAAGGTTGCAAGTCAATTTTAATATTTTACCAGTTAACAGTTGATGCTAGGCCATTCCTAGGTAGTTGCATTCTGAAGTAAACGTTAGCGTTACTTACCAAATCTGTCACCATGAAGCTAGGTTGCACTGGGTTGTTGTCAGAGAGTGGCTATATGGTTGCTAAAAAATTCTGAGGGAATTTTAGCCTGTTTCTATGTGGTTGTGAAAACATTCTTACATAGATACCTACTGGACCAAATCTCCATAATATTCTAGTCCCCTCATATGTCTTGGGTATGTAAGTATATGGGATTTTTTTCCACCCATTTTCACAAATGGTGCCTACCCTTAATCCTGAGTATAAGCAATAGAGATGTTAGCCTTGGGAAACACCACTAAAGAGGCAAGACAAAAATGACAGATGGAAAAAAGAGGCAATTATACATAAGAAGGACCTGTTTGTGTGTGTTTGATAAACAGAGCAGAAGCTAATGCAGAAAACTTTAACTTTGATTGAAGGGGAGTGAAGGAGAGGTCTGTCTGAACCTCTCCCAGTAAAGACTGTCGGTTCGAGCGGTTCGGATCTATAAGGTGCTGACCTCTTCCTGATCAGCAGTCGGTGAGCAGCGATTCGCCTGTCCCATCCTTCGGTATACCTCCCAGTAAAGACTGTCGGTTCGAGCGGTTCGGATCTATAAGGTGCTGACCTCTTCCTGATCAGCAGTCGGTGAGCAGCGATTCGCCTGTCCCATCCTTCGGTATACGCTCTCCTCCATCTCTGTCACTTCATCCTCTCTTTGTCGCTCTCGGCTGCTGTCCATCTCTCTCTGGGACGGGTCTTCATGTCCTCTAGGAGCAGTCAATCCCGGATCCCTCACATTCTCTGCAATGGGATACGACAGTAAAGACCACGAGTGAAGGATCATGGACGTATCAGAGAAAAGAAGATGTATGTGGCATTCAGTATGCTCGCCTGGGGTCAAGTACGTGAAGGTGGACAGGAATTGCTCATATGTTTGCTCCGGGGAGTTGCCAAATTGCTCCAGAGCTTCAGTTATGGCTTGGTCATGGTCGTCCACAACTGAATCGTTAACTAAACCTGGCATCCTGTCAAACCTATCCACATTCAGAAAGAAAGAGATACAAAAAGAAACCGAGTGAGAGATTTGCCTGGTGCAATGAACATTACACTATTAAGTGTACTTTGGTTTTGCAAGGGTTTGCATACAGTGCGCAACACAAATTTCGTCACCAGAATAGTATGCACGTACTGCACACACACCACCTGATTTTTGTAACTGCACGTGCTTTGTATGCACAGGTCATATATGCGCAGTGAATTTATTTTGCATTAATCAGTTGTTCCACAAGGTGGCAACACCGGCCCAGACCGTTGCTTAACAGTAAAAAACAAAACTCAAAAAAAGTAACAACAGCAACAAAATAGCAGAGACTGCAACAACAATAGATGGCTGCATTGACAAGCGCTTGTGTGAGCCCTTATGAAAAATAACCATGGTTTTACTACAAATAAAACCAAAAAACCATGATTACTATAGTTAAACCATGGTAACCACGAATTAACCATGGCTTTGCTACACTAACCATCGTTTAACCATGGTATTTGTAGTAAAACTTTGGTTATACAAATAGTAATCAATACGTCAAAAAAAAAAAAAAATAAACATGGTTACAGCACTTTTACTACAATAAAACCATGGTTAATTTTCATAAGGGAGGGGTTTATGAGATAGCTGCAACTTTAGTTTAAAAGAGTACAAAGTCATTTTATTAGTCATCATAACTTCTGGAGAAAAATAAAGCAGACACTGGACAAAGATGAAGCTTTCTAGAGCGCATGTGTTTGAGTACACTATCAAATGGAGTCGACAACTAAAGGCTATGTGTTCGGCTGCGCATGTTCGCTACGCATACAGAAAATGAAGTATACTTTGGGCTTTACCGCATATATAAAGCACATTTTGTTTAAAAGAGACATTTGCGTACGCCATGCAAATCCAGAGAGCCTGAAGCAGACGAAACAAAGATGAAGTACTGGTATAAAAAAACCTACAAAAATGATGAAGAGGTCCTGCTAAGCTGCACTTCTTTACAGGTCACTTATCACTCGCGATATGCATTATAGCTGCATTAGCCCTGATTGGAATGAAATTATCATTTTGAAGTTCAGCTTAATTACAATCAATGACGGCTGGGAAGGGGGACAGGCAGTGATTGCCGTGACATTAAAATATAATGAAGAATGGCGTGATGATCGTCAGAAACTCTGATCTGTCGCTGTTTCATTCATCACGAACACGCCCTAGGGAGAGACGTCTTCAGGTGGCACAACATTAGCAGGGACAGAAACAGGTGCTACACTAGAGTTTAATTACTCTCCTCTATCAATAATACAGCGCAAATCCTTGCATGGCTTCAGGCCTCAGCTGTACTGCTGGCCCACCTCTTCTTTCTCTCTTGGAATACTACTATTTCTGCAGAATGTACTATATAGTTTCTATATGTACAAAACAACCAGATTTGCCCTGAAGTGCAGTATATGACATTTGACTTGACCTTCCATTTCCAGTATGACAAATTAACTGGAAATAGTATCAGTAATTTTATATAAACTTTTCTATACTTATCATAATATCTGCCAAATTTTCATCACGGAATGCATAAGAATGAAAACTGAAAAAAGCCAACTCAAAATATTAATAATAAACACTGTAATAGCATAAATAATACCAAAAAACCCTGTTTTTTTCTGCACACTCTACTCTATTCAAAATATATCTCTACATTACTAGTGGTGCAACTATAGTGATGTCTGATATATGAATGAATCCTTCTTTTGAACATGAACAAAAATAATCGCTTAAAGTCCTAGCAGACTGTAAGAACTACTGTAATCAAATATAGACACTGCAATCAAAATGCAAAAAAGAATATTTGAAACAAAATGCTGCAAGGGTCCTCTGAAAATACTTTTGAGGGATGACTCAAATCTGTGAATCTGGTTAACTTTTTGTTTTTTTTGTTTTTTTTTTTAAGGCAAAAGGCATCTGCAACTTGTTTAACTTTCATAAGGTGATGCATTTTATAGGCTATTCAATCAAAAAAGTCACAAACTGATTGTGAATTTTCTAAAACATTGCCCAAGTAGCTATTTAGTTATAGACAATAACCAATAGCATGCATGGCCTGTGTGACGTCAGCAGAAATGGAAGTTTGTCAGGACACTGTTTTCCTTTACAATTTTGTAAAAGGAATGTGCATTAAGAAAGAAAAGGGGTAAATTTCCATTTTATGTTAGCGATCTGAACAAATTGATTCGTTAACATGAATCAGACACATTGTCTAGGCTACTATCCACCTTATTTTTCCTTAAAGGTGGGGTAAGCGATTTTTCAAAAACGCTTTAGAAAACTGATTCGGGCCGAATAGCAAAACAAACTTGTAGCCAATCAGAAGTAAGGGTCGTGTCTACTCATGATGTGGAGGAGAGAGAGTTCAGTGCACAGGACAGATATTAGCCGAGCGACAGAAGATATGGCAGATAAAAAACAAAAGAGGAAAACGTCTGCGGAACAAACGAACCTGGGTTGCGTACGTATGTGTGGGGTGGAGCTATCAAAATAGGGGCGAGACCCTTTTGGGGTAGGGCCATATTTGTTTTGGTGATTTCAAATGTCAACATTGGCTACCATAAATCGTTTACCCCACCTTTAAGAGTGGACGTGGCCATTTTTCAATTTAATGTGTCAGGCTTCCGGCTTCCAGCTATTTTTAGCTGTACAAAACAGCTTGTTTTGCTGCTTGATATCGCAAACTGGTGTTTCTTAGCATATTATTCTAATGTATTTTTTTAATTATAAACACACTGGTTTGTAGCGAAAAACGTTTTACCGTTTAGCTACTGCACTTTGCGGCTAATGAATCAGTCGTTTTCGCACAGAAAACAGCTTACTTCTGCGTTGAAAAAATAAGGTGGGTAACCTTATCAGCTAAGTAGTCTGAACGTAATATCTTCGTTCATTACAATGCAAGCATTTAAGTTTTGTTGTTTGTTGCGTTTCAGTCTCCCTCTCCATTCCCTCGCGTCTGTTTCATTGTGACAGAGCTAAAAACATCTGCATTCATTCGCCGCCACCATATGCAAATCCGTTTCAGGACTCAACAGGTTTATTTAACAGCGTCTGTAAGTGTGAACACTGGCATGTAAGTGTGCTTGAGCGGGAGAATAAAGCTCTCCAGTGCGCTTGGAAACACCGAAGGAATTCTTTATTTTGTGTGGCGCCTCAGGGGAGTCGCTGAGCCTCCTCTTCATGGCCCTGCTCTTCAGACACAGGTGCTCCGCTGTTTGTGTTTTTCACTGTTCTTCCAGGCACTCGTGGTTACGTGTCTTTGTTTTGCGCTCTCACACACACATCTTTTGGCCTCCAAAACAAACACACAACTGCACGAGGGCTCGCACACAGACCCCCGAAACACAAAAACATTATGCTAATGAGGCAGGCACAGCTGTTCTCTTCTTCTCCCTCTCTCTCTTTCTTTCTTTTTCTTTATTTCTTTCAACAACAGTCGCCTTTAAAGAGCCTCCAAGCAGCAACAGTTAATGCTAATATAAACCTGCGGGAAGTAAGGAGTATTTTTACAAATCCGAGCTACCCCTCCTGCCAAAATTTGATGTGTGACTCACGCATTCGTTATTCGGTGTAATGAGAGTGAATCATTCTGCTCCTCACCGAACCCGACGCCACAGACCACTCAGATACACAGAGGAGCCTATTTTAACAGCACATTACATACAGACGTGCTACACTGTCACTGATGCATTATGAAGAGTGTGATTATAGTGTCGAATGCAGGTCATAAAAAAAAGAAAGAAAAAAATCTGTGGGATTGCACCGTGGCCTAATCAGGCCAATGTGAAAAATCTGTGCAACCTGACACATTTACAGCCAATTAAAATATATTTGATATTTAGTTATTTGAGTTATGTGAGTTTTAACTAAAATATGCAGCAATATGTCTGTTTTTAACTTAATATATGTCTGCAATATGTCTGTTAAAGATCACTTCATCTGGAAAGCATCTGCTGTGTACAAGCATCTGACAGACGTCTTTAAGATGTCAGTTTTACATGCATTCTAAATAGGGCTGCACGATTAATCGCATGCGATATTTAATGCGCATCTTGTCAGAAAGCCGGTTCTGTAATCAGCGTAAATCTCCATCACCTGCGGGCTTTCACATTGAGCAGCATTAACTACACAGAGCCGTTGTTCACTGA
>NW_015555741.1:2024397-2034029 GCF_001515605.1 Sinocyclocheilus anshuiensis | reverse complement strand
GTAAAGCCGGTTCTGTAATCAGCGGTAAATCTCCATCACCTGCGTGCTTTCACATTGAGCAGCATTAACTACACAGAGCCGTTGTTCACTGACGAGCTGCGCTAAACCACGTTCATATTCGCGCGATTTTTTGCGCTGCTCATCAGTGAACAACGGCTCTGTGTAGTTAATGCTGCTCAATGTGAAAGCACGCAGGTGATGGAGATTTACCGCTGATTACAGAACCGGCTTTACTGATAAGATGCGCGTTAAATATCGCATGCGATTAATCGTGCAGCCCTAATTCTAAATCATAAAAATCTTAAAGACATTTTCTGAACATCTAGGAAATGTCCAAACAATCTAAAAAATGCATCATGCAGACATCAAAGATGTCTCCGTGATGTATGTGTGCTATCACCTAGGCTGAATTTACTTGATCAAAAATACTGGAAAAAAAAACCCGTAATATTATTTCAATTTAAAATAGGCCTAACTGTTTTCTATTTGAATTTGTTTTAAAATGTAATTTATTTCTGTGATGCAAAGCTGAATTGTCAGCATCATGATCCTCTAGAAATCATTATAATAGGATGATTTGGTGCGGAAGAAACATTTCTTATAATCATTAATGTTGAAGTTGCTTCATATTTTTGTGGAAACCATGATACTTTTTTTTTTTCAGAATTCCTTGATTAGGAAGTTTTGAACTAATTGCATTTATTTGAAATAGAAATATTTCATAACATTATAAATGTCTTTACTATCACTTTAAAATAATTAAATGCATTCTTCAACAATATTCATAATATTGTTTTCTTAAAACCCTTCAAAATATAATTAATAATATTAATATTAATAGAACACATTCCAATCAAACTACATTATACATAGTGTCAGTGGTGTTCATTTGGGAAGAAAGACCATCCATATAAATTCTTATGAGATTTTCTGGATTAATCTTTTAGGCAAATAAATCATCAGTTGTAAAACACCAATATGAAGTCCATATTAATACACAGACCAATGATGCACGGAGTTTGTGCTTGTTTTCATTCAAACTTGTGCTCAGACACCTGTTGTTAGCAGCAGTTACAGGCAGTTAACCTCAAGATGAGCTAGTCAACCTTCACAAACACTGAACCTCTTCCACTGTCACTGGGCCATTTGCTTTAATATCTCAAATAAAAGTTAGCAGCACCACACAGCTCTTAGTTTTCGGAGTGCATTGACCAAAAGGTAAGAACTATACATGTTATTAAGCTCAATATCCTAAGACTATGAATGAAATATATAGAAATGTATGTGAAATTCTTGTGCTTTATAGAAAATAAACACCTAGGTAATTACGATTATCCTAATATAATTATTATAACTATAAAGTGATTTAAAAGCTTCTTATCTTTATCTTTAGGCTATTTTTATAGTGTAGCACTAACGTTAGTGATGACAGCCAGAGCTTAGCCTACTTGTCTAACAAGATTTTTCTTGCGAAATTGATTATATAAAGACATTAAAATGAATCTAAAAAGTGTAAAACTGAGAAACGCTGATAACTGTTAAGAAGAAAATAAGAGAATAACAGCGTTCAGAGTTGAAAGAAACATCTCAGACGTACCGTTTAAACGTAGAACGAGAAACGCCAGTTTCGCACTGGATGCTGGGTAATGTAGTTTTATTGCAAGCTGAACGGGATTCTCTAAGGGAAGCGGGAATAAGGAAAACTACAACCGATTTCCTGTGGGAACGTTTCTAGGTTATCAGGGAAACAAGGAAAGGGATATATGGTTCCGCATTTTTTTCTTCATTACTTTGATTAATTATGATAATAATAATAAAAAATCTTATCATATTACTCTTAATATGATGCTAGTCTTAATTCAGTCAAGCTATGCAATTTACAGTGAATTTCTTGACAAAATGTTTATATTCTACAACCACTAAAATGAATAATAATTAATGTTTGTTTTTCATTTATATTTTACACAGTTCTCTGCAAAAAGATGACCTTACAGCCTCTGACTGCTGTGAACTGTGCTGGCCTTCTGCAACCAGGCTTCTCCTTATTAGAGCTGGAGGATGACGTTTACCTCTTTGGTCAAAAGGGCTGGCCAAAACGCTCATGTCCAACTGGAATATTTGGTGTACGCATAAAAAATGGAGAGCTTAAGCTGCGTGCCATTTCATTTTCAAACAACTCTTGTTATCTCCCTCCCCTCCGATGTCCTGCGATAGCTCATTTTGAGCCTCATGATGGCAGTCCTGAGTGTTACCTCATTCATGGTGGCCGAACGCCCAACAATGAGCTGTCCTCAAGTCTCTACATGTTAAGTGTAGACAGCAGAGGATGTAATCGCAAAGTCACATTGTGCTGTCAAGAAAAAGAGCTGGTTGGAGATGTTCCTAGCGCTCGATACGGCCACACCCTCAGCGTGATCCTTAGCCGAGGGAAGACCGCCTGCGTTTTGTTTGGCGGCAGGTCCTACATGCCCCCCACCGAAAGGACCACGGAAAACTGGAACAGCGTGGTGGACTGTCCACCACAAGTCTTTCTTATTGACCTAGAGTTTGGTTGCTGTACGGCCCACACCCTCCCCGAGCTCACGGACGGCCAGTCGTTTCATGTAGCTCTTGCAAGAGAGGACTGTGTCTACTTCCTTGGCGGTCACATTCTCAACTCTGATTGCCGACCACCTCGTTTGATCCGCCTACGTGTGGAGCTTCTCTTAGGAAGCCCTGTCCTCACCTGTACTGTTCTTCATGAAGGTCTCACCATTACCAGTGCCATAGTTGCTCCTGTTGGCTATCATGAGTATATAGTTTTGGGTGGCTACCAATCTGAGACTCAGAAGCGCATGGAGTGCACATACATTGGCCTGGATGATGTCGGAGTCCACATGGAGCCTCGTGAACCTCCTCAGTGGACCAGTGAGGTAACCCACAGCCGTACTTGGTTTGGTGGCAGCCTGTGCAAAGGAAGTGCCTTGATTGCAATCCCCTCTGAAGGAAACCCAGCTCCACCAGATGCTTACCATTTCTATCAGGTGAGCTTCCAGAAGGAACAAAATGGAGAAACATCAACGCAGGGATGCAGCCAGGAGTCCACTGATTTTGAGGACTCTGCACCTTTGGAAGACTCTGAGGAGCTGTACTTTGGCAGAGAACCTCATGAGCTGGAGTATAGCAGTGATGGAGACACCTACAATGAGGAAGACGAGGAGGATGAATCTCAGACAGGCTATTGGATCAAGTGCTGTCTAGCCTGCCAGGTGGACCCCAACACCTGGGAGCCCTACTACTCTACTGAACTCACCAGACCTGCCATGATCTTCTGCTCCAGAGGTGAAGGTGGACACTGGGTCCATGCCCAGTGCATGGAGCTCCCTGAAAGCCTTTTGCTTCACCTTTCTCAAGACAACAGCAAGTACTTCTGCTTGGATCACAGAGGCCTGCCCAAACAGGAGATGACTCCACCACGCCAGATGATGCCAGTGAAGAGAGTCCCAATGAAAATGACCCATCGCAAGGCTCCAGTTTCAATGAAAATGACCCCAGCTAAGAAGAGCTTTCTGCGGAGACTTTTTGACTGAAATGTCGTTGTTCTGTTCTGTTATATATCATAACTATGTGTTTTAATTGTTTTATATTAACGGAAAATTGGATGTTTTTTTTTTTCATAGAAATAACAGAAATGTATTATTAATTGAATGAATATGCTTACTGCAGTATTAAGAAACTACAAGCATTTTTTACAAGTCTTTTTTATTATTGTTAAATTGATGATTTATTTCTTCTTTAAAATGTGGGGGAAAGCTTGTTTTTTTCTGCTTAAATAAAGAGAAATCATTTTCATGGAAAATATTATAACTGTTTTTATGCTTAGAATTTATATATATATATATATATATATATATATATATACATACACACACATTATATTGTTATATAACATATTACAAAAAAAAATAAATAAACAAATAAAATAAAATAGGACAAAAAGTTCTCGATTGGATTTTTGAATTATTTATTTTTATTATTTCCCAAAAGGAAAATAAGTCAAATGTAATTTATTTCAAAACATTTATACTCAATCTTTAAAAAAAAAACAAAGTATGAATTCATGGATTACAACAATCACTGTAATGCTCTTGCAAAATGAAAGAAAAAATAATGATGGGTCAAGTACTTTACCAGTGCCTTTGTGCAAGTCTACAAAAAAATTTTTTTTTTTTTTACAATAATAAACTGTGCAATGCAGGCTTTTATTTCAAATAAAACATAACATAAAGCAATTTAAACACTTTAATTTGTCACTTGGGATTACATGACAAATTAGCATTTGAAATTGTTGTATAATGTATCAAAGAAAGCAAAAAATCTAATAAATCAAGACACAAAGAAACCAGTAAAATCAATTCACAAAGAAACCAATCAGCTGAAAAAGAAAATAAAATACATGTGTAAAGTAAATCACCAAAATCCTCTCAGTTTAAGAGAGCACAATAAACACAATGATACTATTAAACAAAATAAGAGAAACATGATTAATACATTGAGGTACAAGTTTAAGTGAATAGCCCACACATCTCTAAACTGTAACACATACAATAGCAATAAAGAAATTCTAACAATAGTCAATAGGTGCTATGGTGTAAAACACATGCTAATTTCTTCCAGAATATTTGAAAAAGTGTTTTTTTTTTTTGTGAGCGGCGTGGTGCAAATGTCCTGTGGTACCTGTAAGATTGAAGACTGAGGTAGGTTATGGGGTAAATGTATGTAAATGTGCAAATGCTGTAGCATAGTGTCTATGGGTGTTCATAGTCATTTGTGGACCAGCTGAAAACCATCAAAATACTGCACTGCTAAAATAACCCCTTTTTCTTTAGACCTTCTGCAAAGAAGACAATTTGTGTTTCCTAATTTCATTTTGTCTTTGTCCTGTGTGATGTATTAATATAGCCATCGTAAATGTGGGGCTCCTTTAACACAATTTCAGTGACTTACAACTCCCTCATACGTTTTCATAAATAACCCTTCTGTATGAATTCGTGAAGGTGTCACAACCTGGCAATACAATAAAATCCCACATATTTCACAAGCAGCAAGAGATAAAACACAGACGATTTGCCTCTAAAAGCTGGGCAGAAAAAAGACTGCCCATACAATTTTATCTCTGCCATAAAACAATTTAGCTCACGTTTATGCACTGGCTTCAAAAAAAATAATGAAGTGAATAATAAAGCCATTACACGTGATATTAAATCTCATCTCAAGAAATAAAATCAATTACTTAATATTTTCATTAGCAAGAAAAATGGTCCATTAAAGAAAGTCAATCAAAGAAAAGCTCAAAAATCTGGGACTTCAAGAGGCATGTCAACTTCATCTGGGATCTCTTCTGGGTTGAATGTGGCCTGCATTGCTTTTGCTGAATTCTTGTGAGCCTCCATAAACTTCTGAAGATACTTGGAGGTGTACAGCCAATGGTGTTTAAGTATATCTTCAAGTTCAAACATTTTGGACTGCCTTGCATTCATCTTCCGAAAACGTCTGAACAGTTTGTTCCCAGACTCATTGCCTTCACTGGCCCATGCTCCAATAGACCCGTCTCTCTCAACAATCTCAGGAACATGGGCCAGAGTCTTATGGAGGTAGTTGGTGATTTTTCCATCATAGCGGTACTTAAATGTGTTGGAAAGCAGATCAGCAAATTGCTGAGAGTTGTAGCTGTATTGACAGAGTTGGTCAGGGCAGTCTCGGGAGGGACAGTTGGAACGCCACACAGGCTTCATCTGGAGGTAGAGGTCCATCAGTTTTCGTAGTGCCTCACGCCGTTCCTCAGAAGGAACCAGCTCACAGACCACCTCCACAGCTTCACGTGTCATCAGCCGACGAGCATAGTTTCCATTCATCCTCATCACAGGCTTGAGTTTCAGCTTCTTTCTTAGCTGTTTGTCCAGGGTTGACCGCCAACGACGGCGTTCCTCTCGGCTCGGACTGCTCTTCTGGTAGACTTCGCCAATCTCATCCTGAAAGATCTTGTAGAATTCAGTAGCATTGCCAATGTCGCAGTGCAGGGCATCTAGAGTAGGCTGGGTCTCCATGAAAGGCTTGGCAGAAACACCTTTGACCCGGTCACGGAGCTCATCAGCAGACTCTGAGAAAGGATTTGTCCTCCAGATCTCGTAGCGCTCAAGATTTTCATTGTGGTTACGTGTGATGGAATGTAGCACCATGTTCTGAGACGCTTCAGCTCGGGTTGAGTCGCAGAGTGTGCATATATAAGTGGAGCCTGATGCTTCTAGGCCTTCCATTTCACGAACCATCTTCTCATCATAGCCTGTGCCCCGGAAGAAGAACCTAAAGGATCGTAGCAGACCACCAACCGATAAAATAAGCCGACTTTCCGTCATGGCTTTCCGCTCTGCTACCACAGGTCCCAAGATGGCCGTCAGGGTCTCATGGTTGGACTCATCCACAAACATGAGGCACATAGGTCTGCAGGAGAGCTCAGAGTTTGGCTTTTGTTCCTGAAAGATGGTGATGCCATCATCTTCACCCTCAACTCGGATGGAGATGGACATGATTGTGAAGGAAAACCTCACTACCTTCTCAGGAACCGCTGGACCAGATCCATGTTTCTCGTTGACATCTCCCATACCATCACATGATTCTTTCACCACAACGGTAAAACCGGAGGTGCATATGCTGTCATCCAGCTCCCTCTCTCTCAGTCCTTCAATTATGTCCTCCTCCAAATCTTTTAATGCAGAAACCAGTGCCACATCGTAACGGAATCTTCTGGAGATAGTGTCCGCAGGGACATCGTCAACAGAGGTTGTCCAACCAGAGAGGCCATCAATGATCCCCACATCCCAGGAGTTGGAAACATTTTTTAAAGCTGGCTGCCACTCAAACTGGTGGAACCCAGGAAGAAGCTCTTTCTCAGCATTACGTAGAGTGTGCAGGGGCTGGAATATCTGGCGACCACTAGTGGCCTTTACAGTGCGGTACATCTTGTGGTACTGACTGCAGCTGAGGAAGGTGTTTACCCTTATAGCCAAACACACTGCAGGATGCAGCCCAAATCCCCTGCCTGAAAGAGAATACAGAGGGAAAACAAAACTGTGTGAGATAGAATCAGAAGTTTGAATTCATATAACTGTTTATCCAGAATAAACTCAAAAAATGTGAGCCTGAATGTGATTATGTGCCTATGTGTGTTTGTGGACTGATTTCAGAGCACTATCAAATGAGCGCTAGCATATCTGGAATTCTGATTGTAATTGCAGCATGTAATATGTCCTAATTGTTCTAGATTAGCAAGATTATTAATGCTTAAGTTAGATGAGAGGTGACTCAGCTGGGCTGGAAATACTGATCTATTGGCTGATGATGAAAACAGGCACCAGCTGGGCCCTGTTCCCCTGGGGCCGAAGACAGTATCTATGTCATTTGCAGATACAAGGGCTACTGATGTTGTTTTCATCCTAACAAGCTCTTTACAAGAATTGTTATTGTGTATTGAGTCTCACATGTGCACGTACACACACACACATATTCAGTAAAGTGGTGATTATTCTATTTAAATTGACAGTGAGGAATGTAAAAAAATAATTCATTCATTTTTGTTGTGTAGATAACCTTGTGGACGTGTTCAATTCATTTTGTGCATCTATTGCAGGTAGCAAATGTGAACATAATTGTGTAAAATTACATGTTAAAGCTGTTGTTCTATGAAAAATGAGTACTATTATCTGCAGTCAGGCAGTGAAAATTAGACTAGTTCATTCTAGAAAACCAATCATTATGCCATATATTAGATTGTAAAAATGTTATATATTCTTATTCTCGGTGGCTCCCAAGCTTATGTGAGTAAGTCAATAATGCATTATCTGTTCATTCTAGTTGTATTTGTCTGACAACGACTGCTTTGACAGTCACATATTGTGGGTGATATGTTTCTTGGCAGTACCTTGCATCATAGCTTCCAGTTCATCTGCTTGTTTGTGTTCATTCCCAGCTCTCAACGCCAGAAGGAGTCAAACAGACTGACTTCACATCCCCTCCTTCTTCCTTTTCAGCAAAAACCTTCACCTGGTTCTTCAAGTCTCTCAGCCTGTGCTTTTGAGCCCGACGGGTCAGTGACAAAAGGTGCTGTCGAGGACGGCCACCTTTGTTGACCGGCAAGTAACCATCGATATTCTGGTCTGAAGGTGTTTGATCTTCTTGAGACTCTTTTTCATGGTAGTGGTTGAGGCAGTGTTCCCTAAAGGAGTCCAATCGGACCCAGTCGCTGCATCCTTCTCTGGGGCAGAGCAGAGGGAGCGAGTTGAGGGTGGCAAGGAAGAATTTGGCTGGCCTGGTCAGGTGGGATGGATTTAGATGTTGGTTACAGGTGGGACAGTTTGGGCCCAAAGCACGACTGTATCTTAGGATGCAGACCCGACAGAACAGGTGTCTACACTGTGACTGGACAGGGTCAGAAAGCAGATGATCACATACTTGGCAAGTAACAGCACGTATGAAGTCCGCTGGGACTTCGGTGGGGATGAGCTTAGTGCTCAGATGGTCCCTCTGGCATTGTGTGATATTCTTTACCCACTGTCCTCTCTGAACTGATAGTTTTAACCATTCTTTCACACCTGATCCCGCAGTATTCTCTGTGGTCTTTCTCCACACTCTATTGGCCCCTGAGAATTCTGAGGAGTCCCTTTTGATTCTCTTTGGAAGGCTGTGTGCACTTTTAAGTGGTTTAGCCCGCTTCCTTCCTATTCGCTGAAAAGAGCTCTTCTTAGGGAAGCAGAGGTCGCAGTTGGAGGTGTGGGGCTTCCAGTCTGGGATCTGGGTCCTAGTGAAAGAACAGAAACCTCCTCCCCTCATGGCAGCAGTCCAGCATCTTCGACAAAACAAAGATGGATGCACCGTCTCCATGTCGGTTGTCACATCCACCTTGAAGACCTTCAAGATCACTTCCGGCCAGGTCAGAAACTTGCAGCCCATCCTACGCAAGGCACACCGACTGGACTCTTCCAAGTCTCCCTGGACTTCATGTGAAGGACCTTTAGCCTTCCGTATTGAAAGGCCACAAAGGCGACACAGGCATCTGCAAAGGACACAAGTAAATTAATCTTGTCATGTTCCAAATGTGCACAAGTTAAAACAACATTCAGAATTCACACAATTGACTCAATATTATTATTAGACTCACTTGAGAAGATTCATATGTGTATCAATTTCCTGCAGCTTAAGGTCCACTCTCCCTCGAGCACTCTCCATGTTTTCCTTACTCTTCCCTCCAAAACAGAGCTTCATAACACTACCTGGAGAGCCTGCCACCTCCATTGCTACCTCAGGCTGGTTTTCCTTCTCCACCGGTGTTTCATTAGGCAGAGGGGCCTTCTCCATGGACCTGACCCGAAAGAGCTTAAACTTCCATTCCGAAAACTTAGGATGTGACAGTTCGTCAGGCATGGAGGCTCTGGGAGCATCTTCAGAACTCCACCTCCCTTTCTCCATGGCGTCAGCTTAGTCTCAGCTGCTTTCAAGAATGAGAAAAGAAAGTGAAAAGGAATACGATTAATTATTTATGAATCAAGAGTTTATGAGACTATGATATTAGCTTGGCTGCCAAGGAATATTCTTAGGTG
>NW_015555741.1:2003838-2024278 GCF_001515605.1 Sinocyclocheilus anshuiensis | reverse complement strand
CAGGCTTACAAATCCACAAAAGAAGAGCAAAACAACATTATTTCCAAGGCTGTGACACAATCAGGCAGATTTACTTAGGTCTACAAGCGTAGTTTGTTAAAAGCGGCCCTGAAATCCTAGCTCAAACGGGAGAGCTTTGCTCTGACCCGGAGTACAGCATTATACCATAAGTGGCATTTAGCGCCTCTGTAAAATGCATGAGACAAGCATTCAGAAATCGATCTGCTGCTGAAAACTTAATCTCTCTCCTCCCTAACACTCCCGCTCAGGGACCCACCATGTCCTTTTTTCTATCCTTCATCTTTCATTTAATTTTTTGCCCCTCATCTTTCCCAGGTACCAAGAGTTTGCTAAATGGACACCTCTAGGGCTGTCAATCAGTTATAATAGTCATTTACTGTGCTGAACCCAAAGTTTAAGTCCATGGAGGAGCATGCTGGCATTTAATGGATTACTCGAGAGAAAGAGAGAGAGGCAAGTCTTATGATGCACAGCCACTGACTGAAGTCTGATGAAGGGAAATTGTAATGCCAGCCATTCCCTGTGAATCAGATTCTATCCTGTGTTTCAACCATGTCACTCCCCGAGTGTGGTGATCTGCATAAACACACAAATAAAAACAAGGACTACCTCAGAAGTCACATCACTCGAACTAGTAGTAGCTGTCAAACCCTTGCAGACTCTCAAAACAACTGTGTCACAATGTGACGCTCCGCTCTCATCCCATCCGCGAGAACGTAATACGGTCCTCTTTCCTGATCAATAAATCAACAAACGCTTACCATAACACTCCCATGGCGAGTACATGCTGGCATTTTCTCTCTTTCTCTTTTTCTTTTTCTCCCTCTCAGCTTGTGTTTGCACACTGGGTCTCTCCAGCTATCAGCTCTGAAGTGAACTATTGAGACACGCATACACACAAACAGCTGAGAGCATTCAGTCTGTCAGTCAGCTGGGTTGTCCTACCTTGTTTTTGAGGCTCAGCTGGCGAATTCTCCCCCGGGGCCTTTCCGCATGGGGGCACAAGGGAGGCCTAGTGCGTTTTTGAGTGCGGATGTCTTCCAGGCTCTCTATCTAAGAGTGCCTGGCTGGATCTCAGTCACTTGGTGCTCCTATAAAGCACTGTGTCTCTCCATAGGAAGAGAGTCCTATTTATACCCCTCTGTGGGGTCCATAACCACCACATTTTAGCACCTGAGATGGGAGGTCTCGGGAAGGGGGTGGGGGGGTGATGCTAACCACAGTCACACACAAGCACACACACACACACACACACACTTTTACTAAGATACCTAATGAGGACATAGACTTCTATTGTTGATGACACTTTATATTTATGGTCCTCTGTAGACATTCTGTTGACTGTAAGTAACTTTGCAACTACATGTCAACTACCAGTCATTAGAGTATTAGTAGACTGACTGCATAATGCCTGTTAACACTATTCTGATAGACCCTCAAACAGACATTCTAATGAATATAAGTAATTTAGCAAGTACATGTTGACTAACCCTAACTTAACAGTCTGCTAATACTCTACTAATACTCTAATAAGAGTTAGTTGACATATAGTTACCCTTAGTCAACAGAATTTCTTAAGGGGGCCATCAAAATAAAGTGCAATCCTATTGTTTTAATTATAATTAGCATACAGACTAACTCTACAAAATAGAGCATACAGCATACATATAATTAGCAGACAGACTAACCATAAAAAATATCAAAATTAAGACATCCTTAAAAGGGATATTTTGTCATATTAAGTAAACTATTTCAAAGTAAACTCTTATACACACATATATACCAATATGAGACATCATAGACCTAAGATCTGTACGCAGATACTCCAATACACAACATAAACCAAGTATTTTTGACACACAAACGCACATTCACAGTCTGCATCATAAACACGTGTCAGTACAAGCCACATGGATACAAACTAACGCATCCCCCTGCTGTTTTCCCCCAGCGCTCTCTGAAACTCATCTCCAGCAGGTGGTCCAAGCCAACATGCTGCAGCTCTGCTATTTGATCCCACTCTATATAGAAAAACAGATGTCGTTAAAACACATCAGATCAGAGGAATCCATTAAAGAGAGCTGACAACCATCTACTCAAGGCTGCTTGACTAAAATGCCCTTTACAGTGTATTCAAAAGTTGGAAAAGCATAGCAAATATAGGGTATAGTCCGGCTGCATTTCACAATTTTAGATTCCTGCTGAGACGAGTTTATTTTTCGTTGACTTTTTGGACAAATTACCTAAACTAGGATGTCACTATAATGAGCATTATCTCTACAAGTGGGCTCTGTTGCAGTCCCTCTATGAACGGTGTTGGTGTCTATAAACTGAGCAAAATTAGAAAGGTCATTGAAAATACCCGTTTTTACAAGTGCTCCTTCATCCTTCACAAAGATTCCTTGAGGGCCTGAAAAACAAAGCCGACATATAGCATTTGATACAAAGCCGACATATAGCATTTGATTGATCATGATAGAGTTTACATGTGTGCATGTTTTTGACTCATTAATGTTTTGTACTGCATTATTTAAAGGAACAAATCACAAAAAAATTACAAGTCTGTTATCATTTACTCACCCTGTCGTTCCAAACCTGTATGACTTTCTTTCTTCCATAGAATTCAAAAGGAGGTATTTCACTAAATGTCCAAGCTGCTCTTTTATATACAACACAATTGGACAGTGATTCATACTATTAAACTTCAAAATGGAGAATAAATAAGTACATCCAATCATTTGTGATTCTAAAGTCAAATGGGATTGGGATGGGATGGGAACAACATGAAGGTGAATAAAAATTCAAAATTCAAAACAAAAATACTTTTTGGTGAGGAATTGTTTATCAAATATCACCTTCTGTGGGCAAAAAAAGCATTTTTTTTTCTAAGATGGCCATGTATTCTGATAAAGTCATATTTTCATGTCAAAGCTTACAATAGTTGCTAATGAAGAGCATAGCTGTTCGCATTCATGTGGTGCTATTAGCCAGTAGCCATCAGGGTAAATAAATGATGACAGAATTTTCATTTCTGGGTAAAATTAACACTTTAAAATTGTAGTTAAGCCTGCCAGATCCTTCAGTCTTCATAAACCTAAAGAATGAGAAAAACAGAAAGAAACCGTAGGTCCGTTGCCCTGGCAAAGCAAACAGAGCTGCAGATGTCCATCTAACAAACAAGCAGTGACTCTTAGAGATCTGCGCCTCTCTCCGCCTGCTAATTGACTTGTTATTGATAAGCCCAATGGCAGTTTGATTTATGTGAAAAATGTCTTCATTCGACAGCCACCTGGCATTAAGCTGGGTGTTATTCTCCATTGTGTGTGAGTTTTTGGGGAATAGTTGTTGAGGTGCTGTTATCACCATCTGAGGGGACACCTGGCATGTGGGGTCAAAGATATTGGTGTCAACGCAGAGGGCAAAATTGAACTGCACACCAAACACAATCAAAGCACATTATTTGAGTGAGGAGGTGAATCATTGACACGCACAGTCTTTTAAAGGTCACTGGTACCTGTTTAAAGAGATTTTCATCCTCTGACATTTATGTGACGTTTTTATGACATCAAAGCGGTCATTTTTGTTTGTTGATCGAATAACTCACTGTATTGAATCCCATAATTCCCTGCAGTGCTTGGAAGTATGAAGCACCACTGCCAATAAAGCATAACACTACCGTAGCTTTTCCTGTAAGAAGCTAGTTTTTGGCAAGGAGATGTTTAGCGAATTTCCCATGCTGGTACATTCTGTGGGCAAAAATGTATATATTTTTTTCTATCATGCCCATGTATTCTGATGAAGTCACATTTTCATGTTAAAGCTGACAACAGTTGCTATTAAGAGCTTAGCTGTACACATTCTTGTGATGCCATTAGCACTTAGTAAAATGGCTTGATAATCAGGTAATTGGCAAAATAAATAAATAAATAAATGTCCAAATTGAGTATACATTAACAAAGATGACAGATTTCAAAACATATACTTCCTGTGCTAGCCATGCAACTGCAATTGGGAATGCTAACGGCTAGCTTTCTCCAGGTATATCAGACTTCCTTGTTTGAAAATAGTATTATTTGGACAGTTTCATGTTAGTGGCACTAGAAATTAAAAACTCACCTTTAAATCATAAGAAGCTTGTAGCTTGGAAAGCTATTGTTTCAAAGTACCCTTATTAAAATTAACCATGGTTTTACTACAAATTAAACCAAAAAACCATGGTTACTATAGTTAAACCATGGTAACCACAAATTAACCATGGTTTTGCTACACTAACCATAGTTTAACCATGGTATTTGTAGTAAAACTGTGGTTATGTCACACCCCTGGACTGTCTGTGTTTTCCTCCCCATGTGCTCCCCCTGACCCAGTTTCTCCCTTGTGGGATTGTATGATTTGGTTCAGGTGTGTCGTTAATTATCCCTCGTTAAGTTTAGTATTTAAAGTGTAGTCTGCCCCATGTTTCCTTGCCGGGTCTTGAACGTTGTGATGTGCTATGTGTGTCTCCAGCCAGCTCTGTGTAACCCTTGTTTGGGACTATTAAAGACTGTTGTTTGTGATATTCCCTCGTCTCCTCGCTCCTCATAGTAGGCAATTGTGACAGAAGCCCGACCTACAAAAACTTTATTTGTGTTTACCCCTCCGTTTGTTTTCCGCGTTTTGTTCAGTGTTTTGTTTTCTGTTTTCCCCATGGATCCCCTCGCCTCAATGTTCACCTCCCTAGTCCGCAAGGACCTTCCCCTCTTGGAGTATGTGGTTGAGTTCAGCCAGCTCGCCGTTTTGACGACGCTGCACTGAACTTACTGTTCTGGATCGGGGCAAATTACCACCGCCCTTTCGCCCTCCCTGACACCACCGGACTGAGCTGGAGAGAAGCTATTATCCGGTGTCTGGAGAGCGTCTATCCCTGATCCAGAGGACAGCCAGAGCCCAGCCCACCATCTCCCCGCTGTGCGGAGCCCAAGCCCGAGTCCACCGATGACGTAGAGCCTGAGCCCGCCGAGACCGATGAGCCATCGCCGCATGGAGCGACAGAGCTGAGGATCGCCACGGAGGCGATGCTGCAAATGATGTCAGACCAGGTGCGAGAGCCAGCTACAATGTCTGCCGTGAGGGAAAGTGCCATGGACCGTGAGATCGCGGAGAGGAGCTCTGCCCACTGCAACATGGCTGAGGGTGAGCTGATTGTGTATCTGGGACTGCTGGACTTCGAAGGGGACCTAATAGACTGGGAGGCAGATATGTATACCGACATGCCCATTCTCCTCCCTCCTTCATCGGAGCCCTCTATCACTTCTGTTCCTGTTCCCATGTCCAGCCCAGAGAGGGCTCCTGTTTTCCCGGCCAGCCCAGAGAGGGCTCCTGTTTCCCCGGCCAGCCCAGAGAGGGCTCCTGTTTCTAAATCCAGCCCAGAGAGGGCTCCTGTTTCCCCGTCCAGCCCGTCGACCCAGCGGCTCCACCATGGCTCCTAGCTCCCTCTCTGCTGTGGCTCGTCAGTCCACCAGCTCCGCCGGGCTCCCTCGTCCCTCCAGCTCCGCCTTGGGACTCCACTCACAGGTTATGCAAATGGTAATCAATATGCCAAAAAACCATGCTAAAATCATGGTTAATTTTCGTAAGGGTAGCTTCCCAAAAAGTGTTATGCAATCAGATAAACAATTAGAATATGTAAAACATAAAAATACATTTGTGGAGTGAACGAGGCCCTGGTTTAACAAATTCTTCTTCTTCACAGACCATCCCTTTTCTTCTTTTCTCCGTCTCTACTTCCTTAAAGTTTATTTTGTACATGAATATTCCTAGCACTGGCCCTGAATACACAGCCATTTGTCAAAGTTAGTTTACAGAAACTCTCCCTCTCTTTCTCTCTCATCACGTTCCCCTGAGCTCTGCCTAATAATCATTAATGCAATTATCAGGACACACACTATTCATTACTGTCTTTCTATCTTTTTTCCACTTTTTTTTTTCTCTCTGTCTATGTCTGGTCCTCTCTCACCCCTCATAGATGGGACCTGGGAGAAATCAACATGTCGTTGTGTCTGTCTGACCAATGTTGCTTTTGCTGCCTTCAGGTTCTGTCAGGTTCTTTTCTGCCACTCTACTGAAATTTAATTAACTTCTAATATTGTGCCAGTCTGTGTGTCGTACAGGCTTTTCTCATTACCCAATAATACAGAATTAGACTCAATCTACAGCAGAGTAGACGGCGTTTGTATTCTTCAAACATGCAGTAAGACCTGCATGTGTTTGTGTGTGTGCTCACAAGAAGAGCTCACCAGATGCATGCTATGTACTCAAGTAAACCTTCGGCGATGAAGCCCGTCAGCTTGAATCCGGGACAGCCGGGTGAGAGAGAGTGGAGGGAAAGAAGCGGGGTGTCTTCAATCAAAATAACAACGCTCTTTAATTCTGCTTTAATTAAATCTGCTTTTTCCCCAAGCGAGGCGCAGGATCAGACAGCCGCTGGAGACTCGCAGCCCCGCAAAAGTCTTTCCTCCGAATGGGTTTGTGTTTAATCATTGCGTCTTTACACTCTGTCAGAGAGCTTTTTATACACAGCCAGCCTTCTGAATGAAAAAAGCTTAGAAAAGTGTACACTGAATTTACTTTATTTTGACATTATCAGCGTGTGTGCATATAGATAGATAGATACAGACAGATAGACAGATCTGTATGTAGCCTACACAATAATAATCTTTTACATTGCAATCCTTTCATTTTTAACATTTGGCATGTTGGTGTGCTGCTGCACGTCCCTGTGTGTGTAATAAGCAGAGTGTACACGCACTGTAGACCCGCCTATACTAACGCGCTCTTTAAATAACAAAAAAACTACCGTGCCATTGACTTTAGACCAGATTTTTGTTGGTCAATGGCGCAGTCTATTTCAGTTGCCTTAAAAAATAGCAATGCGCCTGAACACACCTCATTTTCAGACCAGCACGCCCATGGGCGCACAAATGGGCACCAATGCATTTGCTTTTTAAACAACGTGGCGCAGGGCGTGAAAATGACAACTGCGTCGGGCTGAAACTAGCAAAAAACACTTGCGACGCACCTGGTGCCGCATTGCGCCGGGTGTATGATAGGGCCCAAAAAGATAGATAGATAGATAGATAGATAGATAGATAGATAGATTAAAACTAACAGAAGGATAGGAATAGACAAACAGACATATTGACATAGATATAGACAGACAGATGGATAGATATAGACAGACAGACAGATATAGACAGAGACAGACAAATAAATATTGACAGATGCATATAGATAGACCGATATAAAAACGTACACAGACAGATGGATAGATATAGACAGATTGACTGATATACATAGATACACACACATAGACAGACGGATAGATGTAGAGAGTTAAATAGAGATGTATAGATTGCTAGATCCAGACAGTCAGATAGACAGACAAACTTTGTTAATATATTAAACACACTGCAAGCTGTCTTTGTCTTTGCGGTTGTCTGTGTGTGAGAATGAAAAGATGAAAAGAGCAGCCCTGTCTCTCTATCATGACTAACCCTTGTCTGTCCCTCCGAAGTCGATTCGGCAGGAAAGACAAACGGCGTCCACTTTCCGCAGTGAAGTCTGCTTATTATTTTCCTGTCCTTTAACTAAAAAGTCCATTATGAGAAATGGCAGGGCAGCTGTGGCCTTTTCAGTACCGCTGGTGTCACACCGCAGACCTGAGGACAATAGAGCCCCTGACACAGGCGTTAATTCAGAGCCACCTTAAACAGTCTGATCTTTAAATCTATTCGCTCTGTAATTATAATGGAGAAAAAATGGGTGAGAGTCCACCTGTCAGAGCGCAGAACTGTGTCCAGAGCACCGCGATACGGTGAAATCGTGGCCAGCGAGCATCTGTCAAAATCTATCGTTTGTTTACAGCAGGAGATGGCCGCTGGGATAGCATATGGCAGCCGCTGATGGGTACAGTGTGGCAGTCGATCAGAGACAGAGATGCAGAGCAGATGCTGGGTGAAGGATTCGGGAATGGGGCGCTTTGTGGCACCCTAGAGGAAGATTTCATCACTCAAACGTTGCTCGGTTACTCATTTATGCATCATCCTAAAAGTAGTGGAATAAAATATAAAACTGAGAAATTAAATAAAGAAATAGACACAAATGTGACAGTTGTGACATTCAGTTAGAGTATACAGTGTAAAAGAGTATAAAAGAGTCTAAAAAGCAAGAAAAAAAAAAAAAGATAATAGTGATGCAAAGTATAAAACTTAGTACTTTAAATGAATAAATGTGAAAAAAATAAAATACAATATAATTAAAAAATAAATAAAATTGTAATTCCAGTTGTGAATGTCACATTGTCACATATAAAAGGTACAGTTGGGAGAAATAAAGTCACGCTAATGAGAAATCAATCATCAATAAAGTAAAATTTACAGTCACAACTACAAAACCTAAAGCTGCAATTATGACAAAGTCGCATTTCAGTCTATGAGAAACAACCAAGTTATTAAAGAGATCTAATTAATGATTTTTCTTACCTTTGGGACACTGGAGAAATAAAAATAGACACAAATGAGATAGTTGTGACATACAGTAAGATCATAGAGCTATACAGTTAATGTATATAGCAGTTCAGGTAATTTGATCTTGAATAAAAAAAATCAGTGAGACGTTGAAATCTCTTCTGTAACTCACAACCAATATTTTTTAACCAAAAAATGACTGTTTCTAGTCTCAGAGTATTAAACAGAAAGTATAAAAAATAATATTTTTAAAAATGTATTTAAAAAGAAGTATAAGAAAATAAGTTTACACTTTACAATGTGTCATTTGTTAACATTAGTTAATTGATTAACTAACATGAATGAACACTTAACAATACATTTATTACACTATGTATTAATCTTTGTTATTGTTAGTTAATAAAAATACAGTCATTCATTGTTTGTTCATGTTAGTTCACAGTGCATTAACTAATGTTAACAAACACAACTTGTGATTTTAATAATGCATTAGTAAATGCTGAAATTAATATGAACTAAGATTAATAAATGCTGCAGAAGTATTGTTTATTCTTACAGTAGATCACGTTAACTAATGTAGTTAACTAATGCTAACTAATGAACCTTATTGTAAAGTGTTACCAAAAAGTTAATTGTAACAATTATGGGTTATATAATATATCAAAATGAGTACACAAACAAACAAAAAAAAAATGTTAAAAAGAGGAAAATAAAATTGCAATTGAAAAAACTGCAGTTGTGAGATAGCAAGTCACACTGTCACATATAAGTTACAGTTGTGAGAAATAAAATCACAGTAATGAGACTTGAAGTAACAAAAGGTAATTGTAGTCACAACTACAAGATGTAAAGTTGCAGTTGTGACACATTTCAGTCTATAAGAAACTAAGATATTAAAGAGATTTCATTTGTGATCTTTCTTTCCTCTGGGACGCTGACTTGAGAACAGTATTGCATGAGTTCAGAGGATTGATGAATCATGGCAAATTTGCTGTGACTCCACATTGCTGACAGTGGTACAGTTATTGAAGCGATGCTTCCTGTTACCACCACACTGCAAAATGAGCCACTTATTGTAATGATGAAAAGAAACACTCTTCCCCTCTCTGTCTCCCACTTGCTCCTCTGCATTTCCTGTTTCCTCTCTCGGTCCCCTGGGGTGCGCATCGCTCTAATAGAAATGGCTTTTCATTCTCTTCCACTAAGCGGACGGATGAAGGCAAAAAGTGTGAGTTGTTTATTCCAAAATAGATGGCTGAAATAGATTTGATTCGTGGTTCCGAGAGGCCAGAGTGACACAACCGACACGACGGCGGGCTATGATCAACAGCATATAGTTTGCGTGGTCGTACGTATGGGTATGTAATGCCAGGAACATGTGCTGGCCAAGTTGCAGCCACTCTCAAAGTCAACTTACCATTTAATCTCTGGCTCACCTAACACTACTACAATTCAAATCCTTTTATTCACTATAACGGTGCCTAGAGACGAGATACGACACTGTCGCTCGCCTTTCCCTAGCCCGTCTGCCTGATCAGCATTGGCTGCTTGATAAAAAACGTCTGCCTCTAGGCCTTTCAGACGAAGCAAGTCGACAAACTAGTGTTTGGAATGAGTAAAAGCATCAAACCTTGCAGTCAAACAGATGTAAGATCACATACACACCTGTAAGACAGGCAAGTGACATGTAGTACAGAGCGATACTCCCCTTCGCTATTGAGCTGATTATCAGTAACACACATTTCAAAAACACGCCCACGAGTGCAAACACTGATCCGCTGCAGACGTGCGGCGTAGCGCCCACTCGCTGTCGTGAAGCTGTCCGTCACAATTAGCAACAGACAATCTTGAAGCGAGCTGACTCAGAATGGGAACACGCGAAACAACTGGCAGAGTAGCCGAGGTTAGCGCAGAGTGTCAGGGATTTATCCTTCATCTTTAGACAAACTCGTATCCGCACACTTGTGGATGAGTCAAAAAGCGTACAATCTCAGATAATCATAGCTTCTACTACAGCTACGCAGGAAATACAGAACTTTTGTGGGTGTACACAGCCGCTACGCAAGGATGTGAATGCTAATGATAGCTAGGCAAGCCTGCTTTTTCTGATAATGTCATGTCTTGAAATGTGTCAAAGAAATGAATGACACAACAAATTGAGTTGCTTTAGCATAAACTTTTTGCTTCTATGCTAAGCAAGCTTGATTTAGCTATATCAGCACTTGTTGGGTAATGGACTTTAGCATTACCAGACTGCTTCTTTACACTAACTTGATTTAGCTACGACAGCAATTCATAACACAACAAAATTGCATCTATTTGGTATTATGGGCTTCAGCATTAACTGTCTGCTTCTATGCTAAGCAAGCTTGATTTAGTCACACAGTAGCTTGATTTAGCTCCGTCATAGTAATTCATAACACAGCAAAGTAGCATTCTTAGCGGTCTTTAGTGTTAACTGTCTACATTTATGCTAAGCAAAATTGATATAGCTATGTCAATTCATAACAACAAAGTTGCATTATTGATAGTTATAGGCTTTAGCATAAACTGTCTGTTTATGCTAGCAACACAAGATTGATTTAGCTATGTAAGTTAGCTTTCATGCTTGCATACCTAAAAATGTGTCATAGGATTTCATAATAAAGTTGTATTTTTCGTGGTTTGACAGGCATTAGCATAAATTTCTGCTTCTATGGTTAGTTTTTTTTTTTCTACAACAGAGAATGTCAGTGTAAGCTAAACTATAAAAATGTATACCTTGTAACCTGAATAATACAATTGGGTTTAAGTTCACTGCATTACCCTTTTGAGCATTGAGGTTTATTAGTGCAACAGCAATACCATGGTTTTACTACAAATAAAACCAAAAAATATGATTACTATAGTTAAACCATGATAACCACAAATTAACCATGGTTTTGCTACAATAGCCACCATGGTATTTGTAGTAAAACTGTGGTTATACTAATGGTAATGAATATGCCAAAGAAACATGGTTACTACACTTTTACTATAATAAAACCGTGGTTAATTTTCGTAAAAGTACAAGAATGCTTAAAGGGATAGTTCACCCAAAAATGAAAATTCTGTCATTAATTACTCACCCTCATGTCGTTCTAAACCCGTAAGACCTCCGTTTATCTTCGGAACACAAATTAAGATATTTTCCTCTGCGTCACCCTGGTGCCATTTTGTGTCGCGTGACGCAGCTGACACAGAACAACATACGCTGTTTGCGTTCAGCGGATACTCGCCAAAATGGCACCAGGGTGACGTGGAGGAGACGAATTGTTGAATAAAGTCGTTATTTTTGTTTTCTTTCCATACAAAAACTATTCTCGTAGCTTCGTAAAATTACGGTTGAACCCCTGATGTCACATGGATTATTTTACCGATCTCCTTGCTACGTTTCTGGACCTTGATCGTGGTAATTACATTGCTGTCTATGGGAGGGTCAGAGAGCTCTCAGAATTCATCAAAAATATCTTAATTTGTGTTTCCGAAGATGAACGGAGGTCTTACGGGTTTAGAACGACATGAGGGTGAGTAATTAATGACAGAATTTTCATCTGTCCCTTTAAAGTAAGCAACACCCACATGCTAACAAAAACACTCATAGCACATTAGCACCACTCACATTTTCTCAAGAAAATCTAGTTCTAATCATGTTTATGTTAGTAAAATAATTGCCAAACTCACTATTTATTGAAAATAAATTATTTCAGTTTTGGATTGAGACTTGTAGTTTGCCAGATATACTCAAAAGGTGATAAGAGGATAACCTATTAGAGCTAGCCTTGTCCATGTCTTTCTTTTTCCTGAGACCATATGTGACAACGATAGGCCTGAACTTTTTTTATTGCCAAATAACACAATTCCGAATGCTTTTCTGCTGTGTAAGGATGCTTCATTCCCATCAAAAAGCGCATAAAAGGAAGTACTGCCAGCACTGAAAATTTGATCCTTTTAATACAAGCAGTTGTCAGTGGAATTACACAGTGGTTTAACATAAACCCTTAATCAGCATCTTTCAAGTAGAACCGTCCTCAAACCAACATACATACCTGCATCAAAACACTAAACAAGTCAAAATGCAACTATAGTATAGCTATTATTGCTAACAGTAATTGTTAACTTGTGCAACTGAGTGATACTTAATATTATGCAGATTTTTGAACAGAGGTACGATCATAAGATCAGAGTTACATGCTAAAATCATACTTAATGCGTTAGCAACTATCTAGCATCATGGCAGTTTTGCTACTCACATTTTATCGTGAAAATCTAGTTCCAATGAAGTTCACGTTTGTAAACAAATTATCAGCATATCGTTGTGCTAAAATAGCTATTAGCTTAACAGCACCTGAGCTACTCTACTCCCCTTCACACTATATAACTGATGATACAAGATCCAGGTGACAGATTGAGGACCGTAACGAATCAAGATTTGGATTTGTCAGTGGAACAGCCCCGGCTCGATCCCAAAGCTCTTCCCCTGGTTGTTTATAATAAAGCTCTGGTGTGCTAAAAAGAAGCGCGTATGATCAATAACAGCTGCTAGTGGTGTAGATGATCAGCCTGACACATTACATAAGACTACCCATAAAAATGACCAATGTAGGGGCCAGTCTCATGGGCACAGATTGATTTCAAGTCTAAGGCTAGACAAGATTAGCAAGAACACGAAGTGGAAAACCTAGCCTTAACTCTGATTCTGTCACACACAATCTGAAACCAGAGAGGAGGTGGAAGAGGATTTTTGCGAGTTATAAGTGAATTGCACTTCAAAGTCCATGTTAGCAGGGGAACAAGGACCTACTGGAGAGACAGGTAGTCAAATGAAATCCAAATTTAAGGTGGCACTAAATTCTGTCATTAATTACTCACCCTCATGTCGTTCTAAACCCGTAAGACCTCCGTTTATCTTCGGAACACAAATTAAGATATTTTCCTCTGCGTCACCCTGGTGCCATTTTGTGTCGCGTGACGCAGCTGACACAGAACAACATACGCTGTTTGCGTTCAGCGGATACTCGCCAAAATGGCACCAGGGTGACGTGGAGGAGACGAATTGTTGAATAAAGTCGTTATTTTTGTTTTCTTTCCATACAAAAACTATTCTCGTAGCTTCGTAAAATTACGGTTGAACCCCTGATGTCACATGGATTATTTTACCGATCTCCTTGCTACGTTTCTGGACCTTGATCGTGGTAATTACATTGCTGTCTATGGGAGGGTCAGAGAGCTCTCAGAATTCATCAAAAATATCTTAATTTGTGTTTCCGAAGATGAACGGAGGTCTTACGGGTTTAGAACGACATGAGGGTGAGTAATTAATGACAGAATTTTCATCTGTCCCTTTAAAGTAAGCAACACCCACATGCTAACAAAAACACTCATAGCACATTAGCACCACTCACATTTTCTCAAGAAAATCTAGTTCTAATCATGTTTATGTTAGTAAAATAATTGCCAAACTCACTATTTATTGAAAATAAATTATTTCAGTTTTGGATTGAGACTTGTAGTTTGCCAGATATACTCAAAAGGTGATAAGAGGATAACCTATTAGAGCTAGCCTTGTCCATGTCTTTCTTTTTCCTGAGACCATATGTGACAACGATAGGCCTGAACTTTTTTTATTGCCAAATAACACAATTCCGAATGCTTTTCTGCTGTGTAAGGATGCTTCATTCCCATCAAAAAGCGCATAAAAGGAAGTACTGCCAGCACTGAAAATTTGATCCTTTTAATACAAGCAGTTGTCAGTGGAATTACACAGTGGTTTAACATAAACCCTTAATCAGCATCTTTCAAGTAGAACCGTCCTCAAACCAACATACATACCTGCATCAAAACACTAAACAAGTCAAAATGCAACTATAGTATAGCTATTATTGCTAACAGTAATTGTTAACTTGTGCAACTGAGTGATACTTAATATTATGCAGATTTTTGAACAGAGGTACGATCATAAGATCAGAGTTACATGCTAAAATCATACTTAATGCGTTAGCAACTATCTAGCATCATGGCAGTTTTGCTACTCACATTTTATCGTGAAAATCTAGTTCCAATGAAGTTCACGTTTGTAAACAAATTATCAGCATATCGTTGTGCTAAAATAGCTATTAGCTTAACAGCACCTGAGCTACTCTACTCCCCTTCACACTATATAACTGATGATACAAGATCCAGGTGACAGATTGAGGACCGTAACGAATCAAGATTTGGATTTGTCAGTGGAACAGCCCCGGCTCGATCCCAAAGCTCTTCCCCTGGTTGTTTATAATAAAGCTCTGGTGTGCTAAAAAGAAGCGCGTATGATCAATAACAGCTGCTAGTGGTGTAGATGATCAGCCTGACACATTACATAAGACTACCCATAAAAATGACCAATGTAGGGGCCAGTCTCATGGGCACAGATTGATTTCAAGTCTAAGGCTAGACAAGATTAGCAAGAACACGAAGTGGAAAACCTAGCCTTAACTCTGATTCTGTCACACACAATCTGAAACCAGAGAGGAGGTGGAAGAGGATTTTTGCGAGTTATAAGTGAATTGCACTTCAAAGTCCATGTTAGCAGGGGAACAAGGACCTACTGGAGAGACAGGTAGTCAAATGAAATCCAAATTTAAGGTGGCACTCGATGGATTTTATCTTATTTTACACTCCTCTACTCTGTCATATCACGTTTTCCCTTCTTCTATCTCTCAGTCACTCTATTTTTCTATCATTTTATCTGCAATCGGCTGTCTCTCTTTCTCGTCTGACTCTTTGTGGTTAAAGCTGTGAGCATGCCTAGCAAACCATTGGGTAAAAAAAGTCCAATTACACCAGGCTGAGAACATTTTATAAAAAGACACAGCAGCACATGAATCTTTATTATTTATTATATTCCAGAATACTGAGCACTGTCTGGTTTTTAGGCGACATTTAGTCCAAATGTGCTTGCGCGTCTGAACAGATGAAGCAGTCCACACGTGTAGGCACACTTTTTTTCTCTCTCTCGCTACTCACACATACACACACACACACACGAGCAAACAACCTCCCTGCATGAAATAACCTTCTCTGATTTCATTATTCGTCAAATAGGAAGAAATGAGACGGAGAATTGGCACCTTTTTCACAAGACATGTTACAACACTGTCACCAAATGGCGAAGTCATATAATTACACCTGTTTCGATCACACAGTAGAAAAACACACATACATACATACACATAGAGAGAGAGAGAGAGAGAGAGAGAGAAAGGACTGAAAATCTGATTAAGGTCGGCTCGCCTTGGCAGCCCGTGTCTTTATTTATTTATCTCAGTAAACACACGCTCACTTTATTCTGGGAATGTGAAGCGTAGCATAATTAGCAGAACATGGCTCCCTAATTGGGCTTTAATTGATATGAAGAGTGTCGCCAGGGCTGAGGCCTCACGTAGCAACACATGCTGAGCAAGTGGGCGTGGCTTCGCTGTCAATCAATCCCACTGGCACGGCTGATGAGGAGTCATTAAAATGTCCTCCTCCGACCAATTACTAAGTGAGCTTTGGTTCCCAAGCAGAACAGAGGTATATTTTATTTTAGGACATATGTTTATAGCGCTAGAATGATGCAGGGATATACAAAATCAGGATACATTTCAATGTTTCATCCTCTGCAATGACTCAGTTTAATTTAGTAACTAGTTTCTGCCAAACCACCACAGTTAGCAATATGCTACATTCCATTTAAAGGCGGATGTGGGATATTCTGACTTGATATCTCAGAAGCTCAGAAAAATATAAATAGATATGATATAAATCAACACAATGGCATTGCTAGCACTTGTTTCGCAGGTGTACCTACGATTACCAACGTAGAAGATAATTTCTGTTTTACATGCCTGTCTTCGTAAATGTTTGCTAAAGTGGTTATATCACAGCAGAGCATAGGAACTTTGACTCAGTCATGCATTTAATTTGATTAAAACAGGATTTTTAATCACTGAATGGAGTCATATGATTAAAGAAACAGGCCTGAAAAAGGGTTTTGTGATATCAGCCAAAAAGGAAAGTCGTCTAAGTGGGAAGCAGTTTTAGAAACTGAAAAAAAAAAACATGATCATGCATTAAAAGTAAATTGTGTCAATTTTTATTTGAAGTTGACTGTGTAAATGTTGCCTGAGTGCTGCATCTCAATGAGGTTTGCAGTCCGACTTCAAGTGCAGTTACTTTTTCAGATGTATTTCTGATTTACAAGTCAAATGGAATGCAGCATTAACGCACTGTAAAACAATAGCTCCATCCCGATTAGCACACTGCCTTAAATAGTAAGCAAGCCAGATTTGAATGTCCCAAATGTTAAAAAAAAAGAATGCCAAGGGTATCAAAAGTCTGCATGCTTTTTCATCAATTATTTCCCACGTGTACTACAAATGGACAGGTTTGTGAAGATCCTTTCAGCTCTCTATTGATTTTTTTTTTTAATTGTTTAAAAACATAAATAAATGCTAAAGCCGTTTTAACTTATGAACTATGTTAATTCTACCACTAACATGCAAACAGTATGCGACAGAAATATCATTTTCTAAAATCTAATTTTCTAACACGGTTTGTTTCTATATAAGCAAGCTATAAGTGAAGTGCACTACAGAGGTTTTTTTTTTTTTTTGCAGGGGAACAAGGACCTGCTGGAGAGCTGGGTATTCAGTTAAAATAATTTTTTTTTTATTGATGCCAGTGGTGGCTAATACCAAGTATTATTGTAGGAACTTTGGATGTGCCCTACGGTAACCATGGTAAGTTTTTGTAAAGGGGAATCAGAAGTTCATTTTGACTAGCATTTGCCCTGCCCAAAAGGGACACTTCAGGACAGGCTAAACTTAGCTGTCTTTTAAGTGGAAAAAAGAGGTCCTCACCTGGGAACAAACAATCGTAAATAACACTAAAAAGTGTATACAGCAGAAAAAAGGGCACACCTGCATGTCAGCATTGTGTGGACAGCTGAGTTCCTCTGAGAGCCGCGCTGCACTGAAATTCTCCTCAAACGATCATTTAAGTGGCCGCTTACGTCCAGGACACACACACCTTTCGCACAGAGCGGCTTTCATGCTCCCCTCGGGGGAGACGGGGATGTCAACCAGGGCGCTCTCAAGCTCCCCGCCATCACAACCTTCAAGGACACTCAAGTTCTGTTCTGAGGGCCAATTAAGCTCTTTCCTGATAGTAAATTAAAAAACAGTTCTCTGTGGAATTAATAACAAACTCATTAGGCACTGCTAAAAGGACGGAACTGCCTTTTAATTAGACCCGCACCTGATTAATGCACAATTAACACAGCCAGTTCATTCATCTCATTTTGGGTGGTTCAGAAAGCTTTCAGTCTCATATTGTGTCTCCATGATAATGAAGAACATAATGATAGAGGGCATGACCTCAGTCTCAGAACACTACTGATGTTTTCCTGTATAATTTTAATGGTCTGCATACAGTGAGTTCCAAGTCTGAGAACACTAGTGAAAATATTTCTAATGTGCATTTGTCTATTTTTTTTTTATTTACACTAAGTTCAGAAATTTGTGTACTTCTTTAGAAACCTAGACATAGTGCCAAATTAATATTTATTTTATATTTTTTACTCCAAAACCTGTTGTAATGCTGCCATCCATGGCAAACTAAAGAAAGTACTAAAACGGAAATTTAAATAAAATAAAACTAATTTTTTACAAAAATATAAATTATTTGTTATATATTTAATAAAATGAGAAAACAACAAAATTACTGAAAGTTAAAAATTTAAATGAAAAACAAAAAATAAAAAGAATTTTAAAAACATTCCTCCAATATGGTCTCAGATAGATAGATAGATAGATAGATAGATATGGACTCAACTTTATATGAAAACCATTTCATTTATTGGTTTAAAACAGTACAAAAAGTATAGTTAAATAGCGTTAAAAATACACGACAGAACATGATGCTCTTTGCACTATCGCCAGTAGACAGCACTGTTTGCACTTAAAGACAGATAAAAAACAAAAACAACTGCAGCACCATCTAGTAGTGTTGAATTCTGCATTAGCACCCGGAAGTCCCTATTACACTAAGTGTTAGCAGTATAAAAGTGCTCTGAATCAGTATTGTCTGCAAAATTGAGAACAAGCAGAACAATCTGGAATTAAATGATCACCACTTTTGGCAGAATGAACTTTTCCACGACATTCTAATTTATTGAGATGCACCTGTATTTGGCTAGAAGACCAGCGAGACCAGAGTCTCTTCTCTTGTGTATTTCCTTGCTACCTTCTTCCTCTCGTTCAAGGCACTGACAAATACCTCCTGAAGTCAGGATGAGACTTATGCTGTGAACGATGGCAACCCTCACTAAACGATCGCGCGTGTGCAACCTCCGGAGCCTTCCACCACATTTCGGCAGCATTTTTTAACTCCGGCAGGATGTCGGGAACCACAAACTTCTCTGCCAGGAAGACCACGGGCAGCACGGCCGATAGAGAAGCCCAACCCACCACTCCCAGCCAATAGGACGGGCCGAGTCGACTGACATCATCCCTAATCTCACCAATATGTTGATGGGTAAAAAGCGCCCAGCTGAGAAAAAATAAAAAACCTGTGGGGAAACACAAAACGGAGAAGGTTAAAACATGTGCATGTTACTTGGCTAAGGAAAGCTAAATAGCGAAGTACTGACCTGTAGGTACTAGTGTGAACAGCAGTAGGGTGGTCGGGTCGAGCGGCTGGCCTGCCATCAGCAGCGAGCGAGTGTTTGAGTAGGAACGCAACAACCGAGAGAGAGAGAGAGAGAGATGTATGTATGTGTGTATATGTATATATATATATATATGTGTGTGTGTATGTATATGTATTATATATATATATATACACCTTGCTGCATGTACTGTGTTAGGCTAACCGAGACTTGTCATTTGCACTTATATATTGTTAGTTTTGACTGCTTTTATTGTCCTCATTTGTAAGTCGTAAATAATAAAAATTTGTTATTATTTTTTTTATTTTTTTTTTTATATCTCATTTATATATTTTTGTCTTTAGAAACCCTAAAATATATAAATGAAAACTTTATAGTCTATAGAAACTCTATATATCTTCTATGGCGTTCCAAAGAACAAAGAAAGGCATACAGGTTTCAAACAACATGAGGGAACGACACACCATTTTCATTTTTGTGTGAACTGCCCCTTTAAGAATGTCTAGCATAAAACCATGACAACAAATTTCAGTTTGAGTGCTCTTGAAGAACAACATCTCATCATGAACCTATTTAAAACTGAACTGATCAGTCATTACTTCATCCTTCATTATTTATATCATTCTTCATTTGTCTTGTTCTGAGGAAGAACTAAACTGAGGGGAAAACCAGACAGGCTACAACTAATAAAACATGCGAGTCCAGCGTGCCATAGCCTGTCTGCTGCAGCCCACCGAAGCGTAGAAACCCCTCCAACACAAAACCATATCATTATTTTACGCCAACATTGGAAATTCAGGAGAAGTTCACAGATTCTCTCTCATTTGACTGCTCTGTGCTTCTCGGCAGGTCAAAACCTGCAAAAATGCCACAATATGCTCTAATGCTTTCAGTTCCCATCAGACCTTCTGGCTATATATTTTAATACTCCAAAAAAACAAACTTTTAAAGGCCTGAAAAGTGAAACACACAACAGAAATGCATTTAATTTGGCTTTTTACTGTTTTTCAATTATGCATCTTTTATAGAGGCCAAGTTTTTAAGATTCAAAGCAGTTTTAATCAAATGAATGAGGGCCACACGTGGGCTACTAAAATATTGCTGTTGCCCACATGACAGGTCAAAACCAAATCAAATAGCTCCAGAGGTGTATGCATACTGTTTTTTTGAGGGGGAACTAGTATCAGTTATGATTCACTTCTTTCCC
>NW_015555741.1:1988483-2003801 GCF_001515605.1 Sinocyclocheilus anshuiensis | reverse complement strand
CCCTAGAGAAGATATAACATGACACAAAACATATACACTTTTTAACTTTATGTTTAACATGTAAGGTGACCCAACGTTGTAGTGTAGTATATGTTACAATTTAACACCACAAAATATAATATAATATAGTATATTATTCTATTTTTTAACCAAACATTTTGAACGACACTTAGCAATGACAAATAGCTTTTATTCCCTAAGATATATGAGAATAGCAGCCACACAACACACACCTTTAGCAATGTCTTCAGTAGTCCAGCTGTCATCCAGTCTGGTCTCATTCCCTGAGGTCCACAGACCCCGATCATCCAGCCACCGAGGTGTCCAGATCGCATAGCTGATACACAAACAGCCCATCAAGCCGAGACAGGATTCAATAAATCGAAAACGACTCCTCGAGTCGACCAGTTCTGGTCCTTGCATCGCTCTGTTGAGAAAAAGCGAATGGTTAGATATAACAATAACATAAAGTTGCCAGTTTAGCTGGAAACTAAACTTAAAACATTACAGTTGGTAATTTCAGACAAAATTAGGTAATCATTGTTAGGTTTGCTTACCTTAAGTCTTTAAAATGTGTTCAAATGACAGAGATTTGATTCCACGCAGTCCAATGACAGTAACTGATCACGTTCAAATATCAAATGAATCAGAGAAACAGAAACTTGAGTGTTTTATGACGATGTACAGAAGCATCTCTCACTTGCCCCTCACAATGCTGTAATAAGACACTGTAAAGATTTCCCTCTACCCACAGTGAAGACCCACTCGCAATGGAAACTCCCCCTCTCATAAACATACACACATACACTGTGAGTGCTTAAATTCCCCCAGAAACCCTGCGAGTGTTTCAGTGAGTCAGTGTGGTTTGGAAAGTGAAAATGATATTTTATAAATCACTTTACTGTGCTCAAAGGAGTCTGTGGGCTGAATTTCACCAAATGACCGATACTGGAGTAAAAGAACAGATACAAAACAATCTATATATATATATATATATATATATATACAGTATATACATATATATCAAAAATAGGGGTGCTCCAGTCAGGATTTATTCAATGCTTTTTACTTTTGCATTTACTTCTAGATTTATATATTAAGTTGCTCAAGCAAGTGGCAAAACATTTATATATATATATATATATAGATGCGTGTGTGTGTATATATACACACACACACACACGCAGTTGTGCTCATAAATTTACATGCACCTTGCAGAATATGCAAAATGTTAATTTTAACAAAATAAGAGGATCATGAAAATTGCATGTTATTGTTTATTTAATACTGTCCTGCATAAGCTATTCCATATAACAGATGTTTATATATTCTCCACAAGGCAAAATAATAACTGAATTAATAAAAATTACTAATGCATTAAGAGCAAGGGGGTGCAAACTTTTGAACAGGATGATGTGTCATTTTTTCTTATTTTGTTTAATGGGGGATATTTCTGAAGAACAGCAGGCAGTTGAACTGCTCAGGACCAACAAGGGACTCATGAAAACTATCACACAACAGAAAGACAGTCGTGGATCATCCAGGAAACGACACACAGTATTAAGATTCAAGGGTGTGTAAACTTTTGAACGGGGTCATTTTTTAGAAATTCAGTTATTAATTTTGTCTTGTGGAAATATATATATATATATATATATATATATATGTACACACACACACACACATATTAATATATGTATGCATACATATATGTGTGTGTATATAACTACATAACTTTTTTTAAGCCTTTTACTTTTTTGCTTCTTTTAGTAGTAAGCGACAACCTGAACCACAGTAACTGTAGCAATACATCAGGAGAGTTGCTGTGTCGTCATGGCAACGAATAAACGGCACAGGAAAGAACCACTCTTTAATCTCCAGCAAGGTGGGCTCACAGGAAACCCATGAACATGGTTATTTCCTGTTGCTCGCTTTCTGCCACAGACCTCAGGTCAGCTTTGCCCTACTCTCACCAATACAAGCGAGACTGCGGCATCTGATCTCAGGTCATTGTAAAGGAGCAACATAACACAATGAAAATATAATTCAACATAAAACATTTTAATTGACGATTGATTTGATTGATTCATTCGTTCAGTCAGGAGCCCTTAAAACATCAATGAACAACACCAACGGAGATCTGAAACAAGGCATTTTCCTTGGAAGCTGAAAACTGATAAGCAACCATGGTGTCAAAAAAAGGCATTTTTTGGAACAAATTCATCTTGTAAAGATAAGAAGTGTCAAAAAGTAAATATACACATACACTTTTATCCTGAAACGGACAGCCAAGTCAATTAAAACTTTCCCCCCCCCCAACAAAATCTTTAAATTATTTAAAATCAATTTAGAGGGGTCATATCATACATTATTTTTCCCCTGAGGTTTACAGTGTAATGTTAGTATATATTTTTTTGTGTGTGCCAAAAACAGTAATTTACAGGAACAAAACAAAAAAAATATTTCACACTCTCTCTGAAATATTAAAAGGTCTTTCTGGTGCTTTGCCTTTAGGACTTTCATATAAAAACGAGCACCAGGACTTTGCATTTACACACGGGTGGTCAATAAAGTTATTCTTCAATAAAAGTCTCTTTTCAACGCTGAAACTGATTTCTGCCGCTCAAACTGTTAAGATCTGACTGAAATGATCAGGGATCTAGTTAAAAATGAACATCTGCCTCTCGTTTCTAATGTTGGGATCCGTTGGAAGGACGTGCAGAGTAGTAGGTGCTACACACAGTTAGAAACACTGCAAAAATGCTTCTTAATGAGTATTTAATTAGTCTTTTAAGTAAAATATCTAAAAAGCCTTAAAACTAGATCAATTTACTTAAGAAACAACACTTCATAAGTTATGAATACTTGTCATAGACTCTCTTAAATAGCATTTTGTCTCGCTGCACTATCAAATAAAAAATACTTGTATTAAAGATATATTATGCAGTGCTGTTCCTTAAGTAAATCCATCTTGTTTTAATTTTTTTTTTTAATATATTTTTACTGAAAAGTCTCATTTAAAAACTAATTTTAAGAATAAAATTCATTAAGAATATGATTTTTTTTTTTTGCAATGAGAAGCAAATTTTAGGTTCTGAAATTTACAATATATTTCCCTTATACAAAATTCTAATTTAAAAAAAAAATTGATCCCTCACAATAAGACCCCTTTAAATCAACTCAAAGACAATAGATTGGATGCTTAGAATTTGATATGAGCGCAATTAAAGGGGCAGTCGCCAATTACTGTGACAGCTAGGGTAATAATTAAAGTACAAAAACATCCAACAATAACAACATTTTCATATACTGCTGTGGTGACTCTCCATAATTGTTTCAATCTCTGATTACAGGGATCGCCGCTGTGTTGTTTCTGCAATTAACAGTTTGCCTTTAAACTGTACATAAGGTGAAAGTATCTTTCATAAAAAAAAAAAAAGTATTTGACAGGTGCGTTGCACAAACTTGTTTCTATCAACTGTTACTCTATTTCCTGGCTTTATCGAGCAGGTCTGTGAAAACATCCAATTGTGTTGGGTCTTGTCCAGCAGCTAACTCAGGCTTGTGCTTCTCCAGCCAATCAGACGTGTGGATCTGCTGTCGCAGAGTACCAATCAGAGAGTCCAGACTCTCTGAGCGGATGTCGGATTGGCCATTAATAACTGTAAAGTTCTCATCAGGCAATGAGACGGGCTCTGTCTTAATGTGTACTGTGTCAAGTTTGGTTTGAACGCTTGAGGTCTTGAGTGTCTGCTCTTTGCACTCATCTATTGTCTTAGTGTCTTCCCTCCTCGCTGTCCCAAGGCTGTCATCCTGTTCGTCACTTGTTGTGCGCTGTGTCTCAAGCACTGAAGAGCCCTGAAGTTCTTCTAATGCATTTTTAATCCTCTGCACACCTGAAAAACAAGGATTTGAAAGGAATAACTGCCGATCACATCTAATCCCACTCCATAGGAGACACTACAAGAAGACAGGAACTGAAATGGAAATGAGCGATCGACAGACCTAGCTTTAGTTTATGCAGTTGATCAGTGAAGATGATTCTGAACCAGCCTGGAGACACACAGCTGAAGGCCTGACCGCAGCTCAGCAGAACCTTGTGCTTGAGGAAACACCTCCACAGAGACAGCTCCTCAGCAAACGTCTTCTCACTCAGATACTACACAAACACCAAAACATTATACAGAAATCGGCTGAACTTGACTGATTTCAAGAGTTTGGATGCAGAAATCTGTTCTAAAGGTGCTCACTTTGCTCAAGTCTGCCCAGATGAAGAAACCAGCACTCCTGTGCAGGAAAGGTATGTCCAGTTTCTTCAGCTCTTCTGTCATGAAGCTGTGAGCCTCTCTTAGCCTTTGTCTGTTCTCTGGAAGGAACTCACTATTCAGCCAGTCTGGAAACAGCAAGAAATCTCCCTCAGTTAAGTGCTGTTGTGAATGAATCATTCTTGTCAATTGTGACCCTGGACCACAAAACCAGTCTCAAGTCACTGGGGCATATTTGAAGCAATAACCAAAAATACATTGTATGGGTCAAAATTATAGATTTTTCTTTTATGCCAAAAATCGTTAGGACATTAAGTAAAGATCATGTTCCATGAAGATATTTTGTAAATTTCCTACTGTAAATATATCAAAACTTAATTTTTGATTAGTAATATGCATTGCTAAGAACTTAATTTGGACAACTTTATAGGCGCTTTTCTCAGTATTTTTATTTTTTTGCACCCTCAGATTCCAGATTTTCAAATAGTTGTATCTCGATCAAATATTGTTCTATCCTAATAAACCATATATCAATGGAAAGCTTTCATATGGTGTATAAATCTCAATTTCGAAAAAATTGACCCTTATGACTGGTTTTGTGGTCCAAGGGTCACAATTAATCAATCTAAATGATCTGTTCATGATCATGCATGCAACTGTGGCTTCACAGTTTGTTACTGTATTTGGGTTTAACTCAGTGACTCAAGATACAAATCATGTTCTCACGCAGTGAAAAATACATCGTGGAGCAAAGAGAAAACTGACAACACGCTGACAGACAAGACAGAGCAGGTTACTTTAAGTATGAAACAAAGGCTCAGCTTTCACATTTTTTCATTTAAGAAATTCAAACAATAAATACTGTTTTGTGACTCTTTAATGTGTCGTGACAGATCGCTGTAGCGCCGCAGTTCAAGCGGCACGTGAAGCAATCATCTCTTCCCCTTTACTAGTTATAGCATGAAATAAACATGAATGAACATCAGAAGGTATCGTTTCAATCACGGAAAGACGCCACTAAACACCATTTTTCAAGATCAAGTTCCTGCCTGGTTTGTTTGTCGGACAAAAATGGCAGATTCAGCGTTATGATTGGTCAAATCGCCTGTCAATCAAAATCCCTGTGAAGGGTAAATTGAGCACCAGAAGGGAAGTTTATCAGTGAATAATGACTTAAATTTTGGTCTATTTATCATTTAAAGCAATTGTACAGCTTCAAATATAGTCATATAGACCATTTTTATGATACTTTTGCAGTGCAATCAGTCTTAATTTATCACAATTACAAAACACACACTGTGCAGTTAAAAGTACAAACTTTAAGTATGAATCAAGCCAGTACACCAAAATTGTAGTATTCTAAAAATGCATATAGCGCAAAAGGTTAATGGTACATTTACATGACAACAATGTACTAAAAAAAGTGTTTTTTGTTTTTTTTTGCATTTTGAAAAGTTTCACGTATACAGACAAAACATTGTTGTCAAATGATCCCCATTCACACGGAGCCATGAAAATGACTAAAAATGCTGTATTATGCATGCCAGGCCAGTAGTTCACGATGTCACTTCGTAAAGAAGCACTATGCGGTATGCGCCTATGCACAAACCTATAAACTATACATGTACGTATGCATTTTCACAATTGTGCATGTTTTTTAAGGTTACATGGAGACAATAACAGTATGGTTTTAAAAAAACTTGCACTTTGAAATCTGTTTTCAAAAGTTTACATTTTCTGGCCCACAAACACAATTTTTGTGTAAATGAAAGGCCAAGACGCATACACAGTTTTCCATTTTTAGCTGAAAACGGTGTCATGTAAACACCCCCTAAGTCTATAAAAGCATAGAAAAAAAAAACAACAACCAGAAAAAGTATACCATCCTTTTGACAGTATGATTTGGGACACACCAACACTAATTTTACGTACTAGACAGGATGAAATGTATGGGAATTGTGAATCAGCCATAGAGTGAAAAACAGACAAAACATTGACAAAGCCAGGGAGAAAATGTGTACCTCTGTCTCTGAGAAGCTGTGCCATCTGGTACTGTGTGGGTCCTGGGACTCCATGGAAGCAGCCCAGCTGATCCAGGGCCTGAACCAAATCTCTATTCTCAGAGTAGACCATGCCAACTCGCATTCCTGACATAGCAAAGTCCTATATGCATACACAACAACATTTGAATGCAATAAAACAATGCCAAGAATCTGAGGAAATGCTTTTCCCACAGTTGAAATAGTGACATACCTTACTGACGCCCCACATAATGTGGGTTCTTTGGGGATCTGGCAACCTGTGGAAAAATTTGTGATGATTAGTACAAGCAATATTCACATGTACCTAGGGCTGGACGATATGGCCAAAATTTATATCATGATATATTTCTTAATTTTGGTTGATACGATATAATTCCGATATCTATTTGAACAATATTTTAAAAAGCCTCAGAAAAACTGCCAAGAATACAAGCAATATTCACATGTACCTAGGGCTGGACGATATGGCCAAAATTTATATCATGATATATTTCTTAATTTCGGTTGATACGATATAATTCCGATATCTATTTGAACAATATTTTAAAAAGCCTCAGAAAAACTGCCAAGAACGCTCACAACGGATGCTTGTGCCTACAAACTTCTGAAAAATGAATTTGCCAAATCTATAAAACCTCCTCCTATAAAACTATATAATATTTTAGAAATAAAAACGGTACAAATAAATTAATGTTCACCTTTTATTTGTATTTAGCCTTCATACAAACAAAAAATGTGAAATCACCGTCAAATAAACAAAAAGCCAAATAAACTGCCAAAAAGACTCTCAGACTCACCTTATTAATATTAACATATTTAACTTTAAAGTATAAAATAGGCTGATTATTCTTATAGATTGAAACAAAAGTGCTTCAGCCAGGATAAAGATTATGAAATGTGCTCAGAGTTGCTGCAGAAAACAGAAAAAAAGCGAAAATGCTAATTCATTCTGCCAGCAGGAGGCGCTTTTGGAGCGGCAGAATCATCGTTTTCTCCAGCTGTACACAAAGTGCTCTGCTCATAAATGCTACTTTATCAGATAAAATGAAAATGACATCGAAACTTTTCTGAAGGCAGTCTGTTCCCTTCAAAGATACATTCATATAAAACACCCACGTCACGTTTTGATTTTGAAACATGCAGTGCTCATGTTTATTCAACGAAGTCAAACTGTCAAAGCTTTTTGGAAAACCTATTTGTGGCGATCGGTGTTTATATTGTAGTGGGCCGCCACAAATAAATCAATGTATGGGAAACACTGATAATGTATATTGAAATATCGGAAATGTGTTTAAAAATCATATCACCGTTATTGAAAAAACATTATATCGCAACATAAATGAATATTGAATTATTGTCCAGCCCTCAATGTACCCCAAGCAAAAATAGCCCTTTCTGACATTACAGTAAAGATTAAAATAATACTTCAGCTAAAAATTTTAATTCTGTCAACAAATTGTAATTTTTGGGCAAAATACACTTTTAAGGGGTTTGACTAGAATTCATTAAACACAAGATTCAATTTTCCTTGACACCTAATGAAGTACGTTTCAATTTCAGCTCAGGGCATATTAGTTCATTAAGCAGAAAACTAAGTAAATTAGAATTTAAAAAGCACAGAAATAAGAGAGAGTTTATGTGAATGTCTCTCACCCATCCAAGCTGAGAACACTGCGAAACGTGTCTGTCTTGTTGAACACGGAGAGCATGTAAATCTCATCCACGAGCACATGAAGCTTGTGCCTGGAGCAAATGAGAGAGAAAGAATGAATAAATTAGTGCCGCTGAGGGCAGAAATTCAAATTCAAATGACATTCGTGAACACAAATGTAATTTCTCGTCAATAGCGTGGAACTTAATGAAGCATGTGAAAACATTTGGAAAACAAAGTGCGATCACAGACCCATAGGTTTGGCAACCAGAAAGTTTTTCATCATTTACTCATCTTCATGCCATTCTAAAACTTTTTTGAAGAACGCCGTTTTCCCTACAACAAATAGGATGCCAAGCTCTGAAGTGCAAATGTGATTTTTGATACTTTTATGGTAGTTCCTCATCTCTGCTCAATAAATGTTTTTATTATATGGAAAAAGAGCAGCATAAACATTCTTAAAACCATCTGTTGTGTTACATTAAACAAAGTTTTGTGGGTTTTGTATAACATGCCATTAATATTTCTGCATTGATAAAATGTCACTGGCTTCCAGATATTAAAGATCTGAATGAACCAGTGGCTTTGGTTCAGTGCTTGTAAGAAACAGTTTAAACTCACATTTTGGCAAACTCTAGAAAGCTGATCATCTCCTCAGACGAGTACACTTCTCCCAGTGGATTGTGGGGGTTTAAAAGGATAAGGGCTTTGATGTTCAATCCCTATATAAAGAACGTACAATTTTAAGAGAGTCATACAATGTGAGTTTCAAGCGTGTACACGGTATGTTTAAGTAAAAAAAAAAAAACCTCTTTTTTGGCCTCTTTAAGAGAGTTCTCCAATTTCTCAACAGTTAGCTGGAACGGTCTGACATCACTTCCTGTGGGCTGTACCAACACAATACAAATGCAAACATAAATATAAGAAACAAAAATAAACAACAGAAAACCACTATAACATGCCAATGTTACATTATGAAATATTACGACTGGACTTTCGCTAACCACCTGACTGTAAAGTGGCACATGGTGTAGTTTGACACTGCTGTACAAGTCCACATCCTCCGTTATCACACCATAGAAGGGTGACGGGATGAGAATGGCATCTGTAAAACACACACACACAATATCAAGTAACATTTTAGACACGTATGGCCATTTACGGTTTAATTTTGCACCATTATCAAAAAAGGTTTGATTGTATAATTAAAAAAAAAAAAAATTCTCATAATCATCATATGGATAATTGTTTAGTATCCATATCCAAGGGCTTTCAGTAAATTTTGGTAGTAATGGGTAGTAAAAAAACAAAACAAATCAGCATACCAAATCATCATATTAGAATGATTTCTGAAGGATCATGTGACACATGTGATGCTGAAAATTCTGCTTTGCATCAAAGGACTAATTTACATATTAAAATACATGAAAATGGAAAACATCTCTTTTAAATTGTAACAATAATTCACATTATTACCCTTTTTCCTGCAGTTTTGATCAAATAAATGCAGCCTTGGTGAGAATATGAAAAAAATCTTACAACCCCAACAAAATTAGACATGAGACCAGACATATTCAGTGGTGACCAGATGGTTTGATACCTTCTGGGTCACAGAGCGTAGCTGCCAAAGCCGAGAACAGAGACCCACAACCGTTCATAACAACGACCTGCGAAAGAACCGAACAACATAAGCATGTGGTCTGAATTTCTCTTTTCACAGAAAGAGGAAGACTAACAGAAATAATACCATACAATAATATAACACTGATGTAGAAAACACTCACGTTCTTGGGTTTTAGCGGTTTGGGAGAATGGCAGTAGTCTGACAGGAACTTAGCAACTTCCTCTCGAAGGCTTTGGGGAAAAGAACATCAATACTGTGAAATGAAAGCTGAGCATGGGATTTTACACAAACGTTAAGAGTCAAATTAATTATACATTTGACAGAAAAACAAACAGTTAAAAGAAGTTAAGGAAAAATGGTGGCTTACAAACTGTGGCCTTTCCAGTCGGGGTATTGTAAGATAGCAGGTTCAATCTGAAGCATGTCTGGTCGCATCAGCTTTTAGAGATACCACAAATCAATCAGCAATGATTGTAATGTGTAATGTCCAGGCTCAATAACAACTTTTTACATTTCTGTGCATATAAAGGCTTTTGAAAGTCTTTCTTGTTGTAACAACACTAAAAAATCCTTCTGAAGACAATGTGAGTGGTGCTTGCCTGTGCAAAACTTGATAGGGTGCTGTAGATGGTTGCTAGGACATTGGTATGCAGTTTCTAAGGTGTTCTGAATGGCATTTAGCTTGTTTTAATTCAGTTGCTATAGGGTGTTTTGGGTGGTTTCTCACTGGCCAAAAGAGCACATTCTTCCAGACTCCATGATAGTGTGATATATATTTTAATAAAGCAATAAGTCGTGCCTAACAATCCCCCTTAGCTGTTATAAATTCACTGTAAACCACAGCTTCACGGGGCTTACTGCTTTTATAAAACGGTTATTCCATATAGGTTTCACAGAATAAAGTGGAGCAAATAAAGTGTAATGATATAAATAAAAACAGTATTCTTCCACCAAACAATGTAGTTCCTCAGACACAGTTGTGGTTCCAACAAAGTGTTGCCAAGCAACACACAGAAGTAAACAAAGGTGTATGTTTGTAGTGTAATTTACAACAGCTTAGAACGTGGCTCAACCAATCAGAATCAAGGACCGGAACTATCCGTTTTATAATGGGATTTTTTCTCTCTCAGTTTTATAGTCTTTGATTTTATGGCCCACCAAGCGAAAATCATTGCTAATGAAAAAGGATCTCTGCTAATGAATACTAAACAAGTAAATCATGATGTCTCTTACTCTTTTCTGCAGGAGGTCAAAGCACAGCTTGTTTTCACTGGTTCCTAAGTTTATAATGCCCTGAAATAAATAATAGTAAAAAACACAGCAAATTACCACACAGCAGAAGCTAGATAAACACAAAAATTGTATTAAAATGAGCAAACTACACAGATTTGTTTATGAAGCCCCAAGAGACTTGTGGCCTCTGCGGTAACCAAAGCAGTGCCTGTAAAACCAAGACTTGGTTTGTCTTTAACATCAGAAAAAATGAGTACACTCATACAGAGAATGAAGTAAGCGAGTGACTGTAGATGGGTAATATATTTTCACAAATTTTATCTAATCTAAGCAGTTTTTTTTTTCCTTGATTTAAATTTGAATATTGTTTAAGAAATTAATGATGAAAATTATTTATAAAGGATATAAAGGAAAATTATTTTATTCCCCCATCCCCAAAAACCACACCGCACCGCACCACACCACAGGTATTGTCTGGTGGTTCTGTACGGTGCAGTAAAATGTATTTGTTTATGAAGCCCCAAGAGACTTGTGGCCTCTGCGGTAACCAAAGCAGTGCCTGTAAAACCAAGACTTGGTTTGTCTTTAACATCAGAAAAAATGAGTACACTCATACAGAGAATGAAGTAAGCGAGTGACTGTAGATGGGTAATATATTTTCACAAATGTTATCTAATCTAAGCATTTTTTTTTTTCTTGATTTAAATTTCAATATTGTTTAAGAAATGAATGATGAAAATTATTTATAAAGGAACATGAATTTGTCACACTGCAAGATGATTTAAAATGAACTTAAGGAAAAGAGATTATTAAAATTGTACAAAAAGGCCAGGCAGAGTTACGCTTTAATTGAAAATGTAATATTTTAATTTAATTTAAACTAGGTTTTATCCCCCCCCCCCCCCACACACACACCACACCGCACCACACCACAGGTATTGTCTGGTGGTTCTGTACGGTGCAGTAAAATGTCTCTCTTTTTTTTTTATAGTCAGTCATGTGTTCATTTCTGCATAAAACATGCAGTATACATTTTTCTTGATTTGGAAAAATAAATGATAAATTTTTTACTTTTATATACCTACACTACAGTTCAAAAGTTTGGGGTCAGTAATTTTTTTTAAATGTTTTTGAAAGTCTCTTACGATCACCAAGGCTGTATTTACTTGCTCAAAAATACAGTAAAAAAAATACAGCTGAATTTTCAGTCTTTAGTGTCACATGATCCTTCAGAAATAATTCTAACATGCTTATTTGCTACTCAAGAAACATTAATTATTATGATGTTGAAAACATTTGTTATTCAATATTCTTGTGAGAAATGTTAATATATTTTTTATTTAAGATTATTTGAATACAAAACCCAAAAGAGCAGCATTTATTTATTTGCTGCCACATTTAATCAATTTAAATTGTCCTTGCCAGATTAAATGATTAATTTCTTTTTTTTTTTTATTCTTACAGTAGTGAGGTTATATAAAAGTATATAATTTATCATATATTTTTCCATATCCAGACCAAAGTACACTACAATTCATGCAGAAATGATCAAATGATTGAAAAAAAGGCATCTTACTGCAGTGTATACCCACTGTATACTAAATTAAAAAACAACTTCTGCAATAATTAATAATAATAAAGCAGTACTGTTTCCAGGGAGACTAACATGAGGGTTTGAATTCTCGTCGTGCACGTTGGCGTGATACTGATTGTAGCCTTCCTGCAGGACTCCCTGGTGCAGCCGCATGCTATTGCCACGCCGGGAAAGGTACGGGCTGTACTGAGCCGTCTGATCACCCCAAAGCATGCTGGGTACAGCTTTGGCACTGTTGGGTAACAAATAGGTTTGTGAGGTACTGGGCACCGGGAGCGTTTCCCTGCTGGTGGAGGCACTCTGGTCTTCCGTCCCACGTGATGAACTCAGGACTTTGGTCAACATGGACATGAGACGAAACTCATGATCTCTCTCCTGCTTTGCTCGTCTCTCCTCCTGCTGCTCCCTCCGCTCCTCGGCCTGTGCCTCCTGCTGCATCCGGACCTCCTCCAGAGCCAGGAAACGCTCTTCTGCTGTCTGCTGCCAGCTTAGATATCCAGCCAAAGCATTCGATAACACCCCATCGCCCCCACGTCCCACTCGCCGACGCTTCCTCTGATGGAACGATCCGGAACCCCCTACTTGGTCGCCATGGCTACCTCCGTCTCTCATCACAATGGGAGCTGTTGCCGGGGATACACCCGCACCGGAGGAGCCGGTCATGTTCTGGTCACTGCAATCTGTGGTGTGATATCATCAGATATTAAACATTCAATCAGTCAATCAGAGATAAAAGACCACATAAAAACTTAATAAAAAATTAACTAAACAATTATCTCAACATTTTATTAAAGCGACAGTTGGTGTGATAACATGCCAGATCACAGAACATCTGCGGTGCTGAAAGTAAGGCACTGGATGGAAAATCACTGCCAACAGCAGAGACACAACAAATGGTTTGGCATAAATACTGCAATAATGTCTGTGCACTGTTAAACCACACAGACCTTCTAAATAAACATGGAAAATATCAGTTAGAACTGGTACGACAGGCTCATAGTTCATCGTTATCTTGATTATACATCCATGCAATGCTATTTTTGCACTGATGCTATGAAAATATTATAAAGAGTTCCTGAAGGTTAACTGATAGAGCAAGGTCACGGGTTTCATGCACATACTAATGAAATGCACAAAAAATAAATAATAAACATGTCGGCCAAATGCATAATTGTATAAAATATACGCTAGCGTTAAAAAATTTGTGGTCAGTAGGATAATATTTTATTTTTTAAAGAAACTGATACTTTTATTCAGCATGGATGCATTAAACCGATCAATAGTGAAAGTAAAAATATTCATAATGTTGCAAAAGTCTTCTAATTCAAAAAATGCTGTACTTTTGAATTTGGTAATATTCTGAACAAAATGTATCATAGTTTTCCCACAAAATTAAGCAGATGTTTTAAACATTGATAATAATAAAAATTGTTTCTTGAGCATCAAATCAGCATATTAGAATGAATTCTGACGGATCACGTGACACTGAAGACTGGAGTAATTATGCTGAAAATGTCAGCTTTGCATAACAGGATTAAATTACACTTTTAATATCCATTAAAATAAAAACAGTTACTGGTTTTACTGTATTTTTGATCAAATAAAAGCATCCTTTGGTAGGAAAAAAAAGTCTTTCATCAACCCTAAACTTTTGAATAATGGTGTACTGTGTCAAGCAGATGGCGTTTTGTTACTGTTTCTCTGTAGTTACTGAAGTCAAGGCAGATGTTTTTGTATTATTTAAACATGAACATTTGTTTCTGCTTATAAATCCATACCAACAGACTGTTCAGGATACCTGATGGGGAACAGATGACATGCGTGTTTCCCTGCTCTCCGTCCATCTCAGTGTTCTCCTCTGTGTTTGGACCCGCATGTTTGTGCTCAGCAGCGCCTGCTTCATCATCCTCATCAACAGGTCCGAACTCATAGAGCATCTCAGGCGGGCCCACCGCTTCATCATCCGAGCTCATCACCTCCGTCTTGATCTCCAGAATCTCACCTGCTCTGGGCGGCTGATCCGGCGCCTCTGACCCCTGCATTCCGGTTACCTGGTTCGTCACCGTGCCGCCCCATAAAGGCAAAGTCGAACCGGAGGTAGCGGCGGATCGGTTACTCTGCGCCCTTTCCATCAGCTCGTAATACCTCGCGGATCTTAAAGTCTTCTGCTTGTACTCCAGCTTCAACTTCTTGATCTTCTCCCTGCATTGATCCCCGGTCCGATTGATGCCCTTCTGCCGCAGAGTGCTGGCGATTCGGTTGAACACATGCTGGTTTCGGAGGCAGGTCACTAGCTCGGTTTGGACTGGCACGTCTGACCAGATCTGCAGCAGCTCCAGCACCTCTGGCTCGGACCAGTTGCTGCCGCGTTCGTACTTTTTACCGTAGACGTGAATCAAATGCATTGCAGCACTACAACTAAAGCTACAGTGTTATGTTTATAGACTGCTGCAAGTATGTTCACGCATTGGTATGGTGCCGCGTTTATAGGACTACAAGCTAATGCATTAAAGTAGTAAAACTCCAACGTGTGAGTTACTGTAATCAATCATCTAAAACGAGCGCTGGTACTTTACCCCGAACGGAACCAGATCCCTTTACTTTCTAATAACAGTCTCGATCATGCATTTTCTGCCCGACGCTTTTGTTCTTTATTCAAACAAGTCCTGAAACATCCGGGTTCACGGCACATGCGTGCTGCCCTTATTCCGGGATAAATTTGGACCGTGACAACAAAGAACGGCGCTGCGCATGCGCTGAACGAGGAACGTTGAAGCAAGAGACCCATTTGTTGCATAGGCCCGCCATCTAGCGTTTACACTAGTATTTTTGAAACATTGCATGATATTTATTTACTTATTTACTTTTATTTATTATTTGTGAATGTTATTAGATAAGAATCAAATTTA
>NW_015555741.1:1982969-1988397 GCF_001515605.1 Sinocyclocheilus anshuiensis | reverse complement strand
ATATATATATATGTATATATATATATATATATATATATATATATGTATGTTTTTCATTACTTTAGTGTCTGATGTTTAACACATTACATTAAGTTTCCACTACTGTACATTAGTTAACATAAACTAACCATTAAAATACTTCTAAAGCATTTATTCATCTGGGTTAAAATTAATTTCAACATTTACAAAAACATTACTGAATACAGTATTAAAATGTGTTTAGCCTACATTATTTGGACATGAGCAAACACATATCAGTTGTAGTATTTTAATAAATCAACGTTATCAAAGATTAATAAATATTGTAACAAATGTACTGCTCATTGTTAGTTAAGTCAATGCATTAATAAAGTGATTTTATATTTCTTATGGTGATTCTCATTATTGCAGTATAGATACTATTTCTATTACTGTTACAGTTAGCATAAATGAAAAGCAATAAAACAAACTCCACCATGGAGTATAAATAATTTATGAACAGTTATTTATGAAACAATGTATTCCCCCTTAAATCCATCCCTTCAGTCCTAAACAAGAATGAAAGTGTGATGTAAATAAAGCATTCATTTTTTATTATCTGAGGAAGCTGCAGGCGTAAGATGTGAACCCGTGCTGCCTTTTTTTGTGATACTTTGGCAATAAAATAAAAATGATGGAGGGACAAACAAAATCAGCTTTGCAGGAGCTTGGTTCAGTGAAGATGAATCCTTGAAGGAAATTCTGTTTTCATTCGTGACCTGCATGCTGCTGCTTTCGGAGTGAAAATATTGACAAAACTGTAAATCTAATATATGTCTTTCAAAGCAAACATTATGCTGATTACATTCGGCTCTCCACACTGAGAAGGATCCAACTGTAATCTGATTCATTCACGGCAATGCAAATTCTGTCATCATTTATTTATTAGTCACCATTCACTTTCATTGTGTACATATGCATTGAAAATGAACAGTTCCTAACATGACCAGTCTTGCAACATTGGTCAGAATATTCATTTCTGGATGAACTGTTTCTTTAAGAACGTTAAAAGAACATTAAATATATATGCATTTACTACTGGTACTGTATTTGAAAGAGGTCTGTGATTAGGTCAAATCTGAATTATGAACCGTGTGTTTGAATCCTGCAGACGGAGCCCGCGAATCGCAGACCCCAAACAGGCGCATGCCATGACGTACTTCCTGGGAATTGTAGGCCATTTGTGATTACCAGGGATTTGTGTACGGATGTATTACGGAGCCCGTTATGTCTGTAGAACAATAAAGAAGACGCTACCGATGGCACGTGACACCACAGAGGTTTTGTTCGCAAACATTTAAATATTAAGTAAACCATGTAAACTGGCAGACACAAGATTAATAAATAATTAAAGATAAAGGACTACAGGAAGACGCGCGCGCCGTTGAAAGTTTCATCGATCTGCGTGCTCTCGCCGCGTGATGCTGAGTTGAGTTCGCGGGGGTCTCGCGGAACGGCTCGAACACTCCGTAACGGGTTCTCAGTGGATGTACTTTACATTTCTGTCGTGAGCGGAGTTCATTTCGGAGCTGTAGTCTGAAATGTGAGCCCGTTACCGGATTCCGAGGCTCTGTAAAGCGCAATGACAGCTCAGTTCGTGTTTGAGGAGGGGTCAACGGTCTCATATCTGAGGTAAATGACAGTTCGTATGTTTGTCGTTGTTTAATTTAAATAGAACGGAAAACTGAGGCGAAGTTAAAGAAAAGAAAGTTTTTATTTACTATTTTATCCTGTCATATTAAGCTTTTACGTTTTAGTCCAACTTCTGAGAGCAGTTTCATATAATTTGCTCTGCATAATATTTGTACAGCATATTTGTGTTTACGCTCATTTTTACAGATGACAAAAAGTGACCGTATAGTTTTTTTCTTTTACACTCATTGGTTTGAGGAAACCTAATAGGTGTATTATTTTGTAATATCAAACATGTGACCTAAAGGGATAATGTTACTTCACTAAAAAAAAAAAAAAATTCGTTCAACCTACTAATGTTGTTCCAAACCTTTATGGCTTTATTTACACAGTAACACAAATAGGAATGTTCGCCAGAATGACAGTCACCGGTCACCGTTCACTTTCATTGCATCTGTTTTCCATACAAATAAAATGAACAGTAGTAACGTTAACTGGAGGCTGTCATTCCGCCGCACGCCTCCTTTTGTTTTCCACGAAAGAAAAAAAGTAAAATAATATTTTCAATTTTCTAAACTGACTCCAAATCCTCCGAAAGATTCATTATCGTATTGCACGCCCAGTGTTTTCAGCGTAATTGAATGGTTTCTGTTGCTCTGACTGATTTCGTTCTGCTTGAACCAAATAAAAATTCATAGTGTTTAGTGCAGTAAATATACTCAAAGCGAGCATAAAGGCACTATTGCGACACACTTTGTCTCACGTATTTCATATGATGACTGTGTGATGGTCCTTAAAGAATATAAATCATTATATTTATATTATATAAATATGATAAATGTCGTTTGATTTGTCTTGAAACATTCATTCTTTTGGCAGGTTTGCTTTTGAAACCTAGTTTACCCAAAGGGCTTTTTTGAAGAGGCAGTGTGGTCATCTTCTGTTCTGATCTTGACAAGAGAGAGAGGAAAAAAGAGGTAGAGATAAACAGCGTATATGTGTGCTCTCTCCCTGTCTAATGAGTGACTAATCACTTTGGTTCCTGCCCTCACAGAGCCATCATGGATCATTAAAGCTCAAGTAGTTGTAGTTGTGTTTGATGAGGAGTTATTAAGGCATAGTAATTCTACTTCTTTCTTCCCCAGAGAGCATGCTATAAAAATTTGGCCCTCCTAGCCAGCATACAGTAGCATCGCCTGGGACGGCGCCTCTCGCAAGCATGCAATCGGTGAGATCCTCGGAGACAGCTAGATAAGCTTTCTTTCCATTTGATTCAGGCCTTAACGGGTGCTCAGAGTCATTAAATATGAAAAATAAGTCATTTGAATGAAGATTGATGGCCGACCTCTAAAAAGATCCCGAAGTTCTACATGACTGACTTCACATTAATTTGAATGTCATTTTTGCTTCGTGACCTGTTCCTGAAGCATTGGGAATTTGTGATTGCGCTCTGTAATTTTTCGGTTCTTGGAAAGCTGTTGATAAGCAATTATTTTCATCGTTTCTGGTCAATGTTGCGGTTGCAACGCAATTACCAGAATTCCCTCTGGCCTGGTTCCACGTTCTGCTTGTAAGCTGAAAAAAAGTGATCTTCTGCCTTGTTTCCAACACACTAAATAGCACAAAGACCTTGTCAGATCTAATAAAGAGAAGAAAAGACAAGCCACAAGCCCTGTTCGTATGTCAGAACAGCAGTTGACTTGAAATCAACAGCCTTTCTGTCACATATTACATGTGCTGCATTCTAAAGGTGAATCCTTCATTACCTCCTACGTTTATAATCCATTAGAAGAAGCTTTCACAAGTGGCTGCATTATTAAATTAGTCTTGTTGAGACAAGCGAAGATTGAATACGGGAGACGGTTAACATGAATGGCGGTTATCTGACAATGCTGAAAATGGCTAAGAGGCCGAAAATAATTTTCTGGGAGCTGACCTCTTTTCCATTACCTGTCTTATAAACTTATTTTAGCTGCTAATTGATTGAATCTTCTTAAAATGAGCTTAATGAAATCTATTAATTGGTTTAAACTATCGATTAGGTTTAGATATGACAGGCATTGCTTTTGCGGTTACAGTGAAACGTATGGGTACAGTATCTCTCTTTCTCTCTTCCTCACTGTCTCTCTCATGTTCTGTGCTTGTGGAGGTGTTACATTCGCAGGTTCCATCAGTAAGACACACATGTTTTTTTCCTCATTCCTCTCCAGCTCACTGCTCTGTGCCAGCCCTTAATGAGCTCTGTAATGCAGATTTTAGACGTGACGATTTGTTTGTTTCTTCAGCAGGCCTTTTACCAAGATACTCACTTCTTCCTACCAGGAGCTGCTATTTAAATGCTAAACTCTGTATTGTAGCTGTCATACTCCGTGGAATAGTTTTGCTAATGGCATTCTGTTGTTTTTAAACCTTGTTTTAAAAGACATTGTGCAGGTTGGCGCTATAATTTTAACACCATTCTTAGACCTTGTGGGTCACGCCTTTGCTTTAGAAGGAAATACTATGAATTTGCACGCTTGCTGTCTTAGAAAGCACACGCCAGACTTTATTGTTCATGCTCTGTTTTGTTGTAGAGGGTGTCGGGGGTTATATATCAAGCCCTGAGCCAAGCTTTGAGCTTACTTACACTGTCAGCAAGAACTGAGCTGTCTCTAAGGAGCTGCTCAACTCTCATGGGACTCCCTCTTGCCGTGTCGGAGAGCTTCTCTGATGGATGGTGCAATGCTCAAGCCACATGGTCATCATCCCAATGTATATGGTGTCAAACCTTGTATAAAACACCTTCTGTCTTTCCCTGACCATAACTGCTGTTCCCAAATTGTTCTTCTGGTAAAAACAGGATTCATTATAAAAGGGTATTATAAAAGTAAGTGTACACTCACACACACAGTTTGAGGTCAGTATACTACTTTTCTTAAAGAAATTAGTACTTTTATCCAGCAATGATGCATTAGTTTGATCAAAAGTAACAGTATGATTTAGGGGTGACCCCGAATAGTCGAAGATTCGATGCTTCATTAGGATAAGTCTGATTCGACTACCAATCTCACAGTTGTTTTTTCGCAGAGGTGTTACGAAATGAGGATCATGCCATTTTGGCTATATAGGGGGTGCTCAATGTCTCTTTTCACATAGAACTACCAGTTTTCTCCCAATAAGGTAATATACAGCCTATTATGATAATGCTGTAAATAAGAAGGTGAAAAGAAAGAAGCTTTTAATAAATAGTAGGTAGTGCTGGGCGGTATGACCAAAAATTTATATCACGGTATTTTCCAAAATTATACCGGTTTCACGGTACATGACGGTGTATTTTTTTTTCATGCATGACCGGGTGTTAACCATATTTTCTACTGATTGAGAGAGGAAATACTGCAGTATATTGACTTAGAATGACCTATTTTACTGTCATGATGAGTGAATATTGTCAAAAAATACCACACTAAATAGTGACTACACATGACCCCTTTTAATGTTAACCAGGAGTCACTCTCATTTATAATCGCGGCATCGTCTGATGATATTTGTGGTGGTCAATGTGGATATTGTGGATGAGTTCTTCTGTGTCATCACGTTCTATTAGTTCTACAGCTTCGGTTTCGGAACTTTCACGCTTAGTAACACATACAGCTGTTCCCTCACGACCTCTTTCAAACAGTGTCACGTTCCGAACATTGTTTAAGCGGCATACTCTTTTTATTGTGGTATTTGAAAAATTCATATCATAACAAAAATAAACACCGGTATTCGGTATGAACCGGTATACCGCCCAGCACTA
>NW_015555741.1:1978023-1980287 GCF_001515605.1 Sinocyclocheilus anshuiensis | reverse complement strand
GATATTTGTGGTGGTCAATGTGGATATTGTGGATGAGTTCTTCTGTGTCATCACGTTCTATTAGTTCTACAGCTTCGGTTTCGGAACTTTCACGCTTAGTAACACATACAGCTGTTCCCTCACGACAAACAGTGAACAGTGTCACGTTCCGAACATTGTTTAAGCGGCATACTCTTTTTATTGTGGTATTTGAATATCATAACATATATATATATATATTAGGGATGGGTCACGATTTTCGAATATTCGATTTAATTATAGAATATCGAATAGGTTGTGCGATTATTGTCTTAAAAAATTTCCCCATGTTTTCCGTGCTGATGTGGTGCTGCCAATAACGCACCTAAAAGCTGTCAAAGACAACAGATGAACACATTGTCTCACGCGCACACTGTAGACTTGCGTGGCATAAAAAAAGTCTTGCGTAGCATATAATGGTTACAGTAACTTTGGACGATGTCAAATAAGAGTGCTGTGCGGACCACAAACACCCCCGACTGGGTTAGAGGTGTGCGGAATCCATATTCAGAAAGGCGCGGAAATTTGATTTAATTTTAGAATATCGAATAGGTTGTGCTGTTATTGTCTTAAAAAATTTCCCCATGTTTTCCGTGCTGATGCGGTGGTGACGCACGCGTTCATGTGGCGCTGCCAATAACGGACCTAAAAGCTGTCAAAGACAACAGAAGAACACATTGTCTCACTCGCACACTGTAGACTTGCGTGGCATAAAAAAAGACTTGCGTAGCATATAATAGTTACAGTAATTTACGATGTCAAATAAGAGTGCTGTGCGGACCACAAACACCCCCGACTGGGTTAGAGGTGTGCGGAATCCATATTCAGAAAGGCGCGGAAATCAAATAACGCGTTCTACAGAGCCACTAAAGGGACATGGTTAGCCGCTTGCTAACTGTAGCTGTTACATTACAGTACATAACATTTCACTTACCACATAAACAGAGTAAGGAGAGATGACTGATAGGATGATGGCGAATGATTTGCAGATCCTGAGCACCACTGACAAACATCTAATCTTGTAAAATGTGTGGTAAGTACTGCTGAGTGCTGCTCTGTATGTGATAGCGAATCTCGAAAGTGAAAGTAAAAAAACAACCGCACATTCATAAGCGATTTCAATGCCCCGCATATTAATAACGGCTCCCTGATGCCCGCAGTTTATATACAGTATAATTACCCAACGATATAATTGCGACAGAAGATATTGAAGTATATTTTTCCTCCCATCTCGTATATATTCCCTTTAGGGATTCAATTTTTTTTTTAAATGGAAATGTCCTAGCCTTATGAGCAGTTGATTTATGCTAATCGACAGACTGTTATGTTAATAAGTGCCGTCATTCGGTTATGTTTATTATATTAATATGTTTCAGCACGTTACAATCATATGGCTTGAGTTAAGGTAGCCTATCATCTGAATTAAGCAGTTTATCATACAGATTGAAAGTGTGAATCCCGTCTTTCGCCCTGTCTTTCTGTTTATGGGTGTTTGTGCGTGCTTGCAAGGGAGGGGTACGATTTTCGAATAATAATCGAATAATACCCAGCGATTTTCGAATATTATTTTTGCTTGGAATGCCCATCCCTAATAAATAGTTGCGTGAATACATTCAACCACCCCCTTGACAGATTTAAGTTTCACTTTCCATGATTCGTGACCGAAGAGCATCTTGGTGGCAGAGTTTTAAATCTCCATTATAAATGAGGCATTTGTTGCATCCAGTGGGGACATAATTACTGATTATAATGACTTGACATAAAAAAAAACATAAAACCATGTCAGCATTTGTGATCGGAGAAATGACAAACAACAAGCCTACTCTACACTGCTCAAAACTTGCGTTTGAATCATCAGTGGCAAATTCTTTAAATATAAAAAACGTACTTACAGGCTGTGAGTCAGAAGCGCCAGACTGTCCTTGCAAAGTTGGAACTGCCCAACTTTATAGAAACAGCCTTTGTGCCACAGATGCATTGTAGGCTACTGGTTCAGGAAACAGTCCTCATCCTCCATAAAATGTGCAGCACACATCTGAATATTTGGGTTGAACTGTTCTGGAACAGTGTTGTAAATACAACTTAACCACTGATTTCTAGTTGTTCTCTTTTGGAAGGCCAAACAAAGTAGTTTCGCTTTCACAAACAACGACTCCACAAAATGGCAGTGGCGGCAACAGCAAGAATTAAAGTTACGCCTTCTTTTTTTGCGTGAACATTTGGGCGGCGTTATGCAAATCTTCCCA
>NW_015555741.1:1973747-1977255 GCF_001515605.1 Sinocyclocheilus anshuiensis | reverse complement strand
TATGCACCAAGAGCTTGTAACACTCCAAAGAGAAAGGAAAAATTGAAATCACATCGTATGACCCCTTTAATGCACACGGGCTTCATCGAATACTTCTTGCATCTGTTGATTTCATCTTATTTGTGGATTATTTGGTTTTATTTTAGCGCAAATCTTCAGTTTCATCAGCTCTGATAAGTAATAAACAATATGACATGCGGCCGACCAATGTTAACTATCTATTAAAGGGTTAGTTCACCCAAAAATGAAAATTCTGTAATTAATTACCCTCGTGTTGTTCCAAACCCGTAAGACCTTCGTTCATCTTTGGAACACAATTTAAGATATTTTTTATGAAATCTGAGGGATCTCTGACCCTCCCAAAGACAGCAAGGTAACTACTACTTCTCATAGTTTGTAACTTTACAGCTGAACCACTGATGTCACACGGACTATTTTGTCACTCATCTTGGTACTTTTCTGGACCTTGAACGTGGTAGTTACCTTGCTGTCTATGGGAGGGTGAGAGCGTCCTCAGATCTCATCAAAAATATCTTAAATTATGTTCCGAAGATGAACGAAGGTCTTGCAGGTTTGGAAAAATGAGGGTGAGTAATTAATGACAGAATTTTTCATTTTTGGGTGAACTAACCCTTTAATCAAAACATAATACATTATTTACCCCATTTGTATCTGTGAGGCGTACATTACACATTTTACCTGTGTGTTAACGTCAGTATTTATGACTGTCGAATGTAATGTATTTTGCCCCTGCCCCCAAACATATAATTCGACTATCAGTCGACTATCGGCAAGATTCGACAATTCTGATTCGACTATGTAAATCCTTAGTCGGGGACACCCCTAGTATGATTTCCATTCCAAATAAGTTCTGTTCTTTCAAAGAATCCTGGTAAAAGTATCACCATTTCCAAAAAAATATTAAGCAGCACAACTGTTTTTAACATTGATAATTTTAAGAAATATTTATTGAGCCGCAAATTAGGATATTAGAATGATTTCTGAAGGATCATGTGACACAGAAGATTTGAGTAATGATGCTGAAAATACAGCTTTGCTATCACAAAACGTAAAAAATGATACTTTAAAATACATTCAAATAGAAAATATTAAAATAGAAAAAATGTATTTGTTATACAGTTATAAATTATAAACATCACAATATTTTTATTTATTTTTTTTTTTTTTTGTTTTTTTTGTTTTTTGGTGAGATGCTTTAGTTCTTGTTCTGAAAAGAAAAACACCACAAAAAAGCCTTACAAAAATTACTCTGACAGTACCATGGTACACTGATTGTATCAGATGGTAATACCATGGTACTTTTAATAAATGCCAGGATACTTAATGACTTCCATATACATATACCATGGTATTTACACTACATGGTAGTCCAAGGAACATGATACCTGTGAGACACAGATACAAATGGGGTAAATAATGTATTATGTTTTGATTAAAGGGTTAGTTCACCCAAAAATGAAAAATTCTGTCATTAATTACTCACCCTCATTTTTCCAAACCTGCAAGACCTTCGTTCATCTTCGGAACATAATTTAAGATATTTTTGATGAGATCTGAGGACGCTCTCACCCTCCCATAGACAGCAAGGTAACTACCACGTTCAAGGTCCAGAAAAGTACCAAAATGATCGACAAAGTAGTCCGTGTGACATCAGTGGTTCAACTACTTTGTCGATCATTTTGGTACTTTTCTGGACCTTGAACGTGGTAGTTACCTTGCTGTCTATGGGAGGGTGAGAGCGTCCTCAGATCTCATCAAAAATATCTTAAATTATGTTCCGAAGATGAACGAAGGTCTTGCAGGTTTGGAAAAATGAGGGTGAGTAATTAATGACAGAATTTTTCATTTTTGGGTGAACTAACCCTTTAATCAAAACATAATACATTATTTACCCCATTTGTATCTGTGAGGCGTACATTACACATTTTACCTGTGTGTTAACGTCAGTATTTATGACTGTCGAATGTAATGTATTTTGCCCCTGCCCCCAAACATATAATTCGACTATCAGTCGACTATCGGCAAGATTCGACAATTCTGATTCGACTATGTAAATCCTTAGTCGGGGACACCCCTAGTATGATTTCCATTCCAAATAAGTTCTGTTCTTTCAAAGAATCCTGGTAAAAGTATCACCATTTCCAAAAAAATATTAAGCAGCACAACTGTTTTTAACATTGATAATTTTAAGAAATATTTATTGAGCCGCAAATTAGGATATTAGAATGATTTCTGAAGGATCATGTGACACAGAAGATTTGAGTAATGATGCTGAAAATACAGCTTTGCTATCACAAAACGTAAAAAATGATACTTTAAAATACATTCAAATAGAAAATATTAAAATAGAAAAAATGTATTTGTTATACAGTTATAAATTATAAACATCACAATATTTTTATTTATTTATTTTTTTTTGTGCATTTTTTGCATTTTGGGGAGCAAAGGTACGGTGGCCATGAAGTGCAAAACAAATCACAATTCTGAAAACAAAATAACAAATTACAAATGCAAATGCAAGTCTAAAAAACGAAATAACAATTCACAAAACAACAACAAGTCAGAAAACCTTGTTAGCAGTAATTCTGCGCTCCAACGTGTGATTGGGCTAGTCAACACTTTAAAAGCGGCCATAAAACAATCAACTCCAGTGGCGCAGATGGTTCAGTGCGTGTCATCAGCTTTTTGACGCGATCGACCCGGGTTCGATCCCACCTTTTGCCTAACTTTTTTTTCCTCCCTTTTCAAATCTCGTATCACATCGTAAAGGCATTTATTTTCAATAAAAATTAAGGAAATAATCAAAAAGTTGAAAATAAAGTATCGGGTAGGGTTAGGGTAGGTGTAGGGAGGGCTTTATTGTACCAATAAGGTGGAATCCCTTTAATAATTAAAATTAAAATGATAATTTACACTCAATACGTTATTATTGCATACTGTTTTATAATGTACTACAATACTGAAGTGCAGATAATTGCCACTATTTGCAACAAGTAGTATACATAGAAATCGTGCTATTTTAACATAGTGTAAATAGATACGAGATTGGAAAAGGGAGGAAAAAAAAGTTCGGCAAAAGGTGGAATCGAACCCCGGGACGATCGCGTCAAAAAGCTGACGACGCACGCTTAACCATCTGTGCCACTGGCACTGGTTTTTTACAGCTGCTTTTAAAGTGTTGACTATCCCAACTAGGAATTACTGCCAACAAGTCAGACTATTTGCACTAAGTGTAAATAGACACTCCATATTTTTTATTCCATAGTAAGGGCAATTCATACAATACATTTAAACTGAGCTACTTTAATACCATCTCCGAACTTTCTACCACGACTCTGCTGTTCTTCGGCTGGTTCTTCCCTGTATAAGTTGATTGACAGATGTCTCGTCCAGTCAGCAGTGAGGAATCCCAAACCACTGGCGCTGTCTCAAACTGTACCTACCTCTTCCGGTTTGTCTGATTTGTCATTGTGTTTTCTGACTTGTT
>NW_015555741.1:1967880-1972893 GCF_001515605.1 Sinocyclocheilus anshuiensis | reverse complement strand
AGTTACAGCATGAAATATTATTTAAACCTTACTATTAACATTTTTACATAACATTTATTTACTTTATCTCACAATTCTGACTTTTTTTTTCTCGCAAATGCAAGTTTATATCTCCTAATTCGGACTTTATAACTCGACTTAACTCAAAAATAGTGAGTTTGTCAAATCTGAGGGGAAAAAAAGCCAGAAGAGCCGAGGGGAAAAGAGAGAATGACGAGTTGTTTTTCCTTATTAGAATTGTGAGATATAATCTCGGAATTGCGAGAATAAAGTCATAATTTTGAAATATAAAATCAAATTGACCTTTTTTTATTCTTTTATTCCATGGCTCCATAGACTGCCACTTGAAAACCATCATTTTCTGCCTCCAGATAGGCTCCGCCCACAAAAACCGTCACCCCTGTTTCGGATCTGTAAGACTATCCCACGCTCTAACGTCAATTTCGTTGAATAACAGTGCTTATCGCTGGGTGACAAGCTCTTGTAATATGTGTAGAACATTTTGAAAATGACATCTAATCAATATAATTTATAATCTTTTTAAACCTAACTATTTTGTACCGTATCTGTGAAATTCTCTAGCTGTAAAGGCTATCTCTCCCGGGTTTTCTGCAACCATGATGCGTGCGCATCCTGAATGTTTACAAACCGGTAATTGGTCTATACCTACCTTTTCCGGTTTGTCTGATTTGTCGTTGTGTTTTCTGACTTGTTAATTTGTTTTCTGAATTGTTGTTATGTTTTGTGAATTGTTATTTTGTTTTTTAGACTTGCATTTGCGTTTGTAATTTGTTATTTTGTTTTCAGAATTGTGATTTGTTTTGCACTTCACGGCCACCGTACAAAGGAGACCAATATATATGATTATACAAGTTTGGAATTATATCATTTTTTCATTTAAATTTTTAGGTGAGCTATCCCTTTAAGTTTTCAGTGAGAAATTATTTAAATTTCCATCTGTATCTCACACACAGCTATTATTTGGCTTCAAAAGATTTGTGGTACAGATTACACCACTTTTATAGTACTTTCATAGTGCTTTTATGCCCTTTTGATATATGAAAGCTTAATTTTCTCTTGTAATTACATGAAAGAGCATAGGAAACTGTCTGCAAATTTTAGTTTCACAGAAGAAAGAAAGTCTTATAGGTTTGGACAACACGTGGTGTGAATAAATGATGACAGGATTTGAACTATTCCTTTAAGACAAGCAACATCAGTAGGAGATAGATTTTATGTCCTTTTTTGTGGACTTGCTCTAGATCCAAGCACATAGCAAGTGGGTACAAGTGAAACACACAGCCTTCTCCTTGTCCTACAAAGCGTTGTTTGTATCCCAGTTTCCCTTGGTGTAACGCTATCAATAGCACTCGAGACACCTTTATGAAAATTTATGACTCGCCACGGTCCCTCTGAGAATGTTTTCTGACAGAACAGTTATGTTTAGATAACCTGAGCTTTATAGAAAACGATGAGCCTCTTGGTGCGCTAGTATTTCTTTCCTGACACTCTGTCTTATCTTCTCCAGGTCATTACAGTGCTGAATTCACAGTGCAACCCACAGATGCATTAAAAAACAAACTTCATCACCAGAAGGCTTGGAGACGAAGCACTCCTCTTCATGGAGGGCCGCTGGACCCTGCTGCCGTTTCTGGGGGCGTACCTGGTCCACCTTGGCTTGATTACAGGCCAAGGCATCTACACCAACACGTGGGCCGTCCACATTGAAAGGGGAGCCAGGGAGGCTGAGAGGATTGCACACAAACATGGTTTCATCAGTCACGGGCAGGTGAGTGGTATCAGTGCTTTATCAAAGATTTATCTCTTGTATCTTGTGAGAGTTGCTACGTTTGTGTATGTGGACATAATGCTGCATTAGGCTTGTAGTGATGTTCTAGTATATCATTCACCTTCTTGCTGTCAAGCTCTGTTGCTTTGCACGAGAGGAAGACAGATTTGCACAAACACTCACCCACACACATACTCGCACAATCGCTAAGGCCCCTACGAGAAGTCCTTGTAGATGCTTGTCGAGTCGCCTTTCCCCAGCATCTGTCACTGTTCAATTCATTAAGATGGAGATGCGTCAGCTGTGATTGGGGAAATTAATTTCGGCTTATGTTGTATTCTTTTTTCCCTGCAGCTCGCATTGTCTCGTTTGTCATGCCAGATGTTCCCTCTTCTGTTGTTATGGCATTAAATGCTTAGCTGGGATACGAAAAGCAGGAATGTATCTGACAACTGAAACATTGTATGTGAATTAATCCCTGCAAGTGCAATGCCCTCTGAGCTCGCTGTGAGGAGTCTGTGAATAGCACGTGTGTGGGAGGACAGGAGTGGAAAGAGCCGCCAAAATTAAGCTCTCTTCTCCTCCTCTCCTCGCTCCTCACCTCTCACATTTACCCTACTGTAAATCAAACTGTAAACACTAGACGCTTTTAACCCAGCTTGAAATCCAGATCATAACAACTAAAGATTTTTATTTTCTTTTGGCCTAGTTGGTCCAGTAATTCTGATTTGCTTGGCCTGCCAACATTTCTGCTGGCGCCACCACAAAATGATACATTTTTATTTTTTACTATGCATTTTTTATTTATTAGAAATTATAATTACATTTTTGTAAAAAGTCTGTCTATATGTATGTATCTATCCTCAGTCAAGAGTAGGGTTGGGTATCGAAAACCGGTTCCATTTTAGAACCGGTTCCAAATTTCCAAGAACCGGGTATTCGATAAGACGCGTGCATTTCGATTCTGCTTAACAATTCCTGCGTTCGCATTTTAATGTGATTAAAAACGATTTAAGTGCAGGAACGGAAAGAACTTGCACCCTGTTTGCGTGCAGTGCGCTGCCTGAGACAAAAAAGTAATATAGCCAAAACCACCGCATAGCCGCTCTTTAGTGTAGATCAGTGGTTCTCAACCTTTTTTGGGCCAGCGCCCTCCTACCCATTATCCAGGTCCCTCACCGCCCCCCACCATCAAATAAAACATAGTCTAATTGTCTTCACTGAACATTACAGTTGATTATTATTTTGTGTTTATAATGAGGACTGTTATTTTCACAGTACCATTCAAATGTATGGGGTCATTATGATTTTTAAGAAATTACGTTAATTTAAGGATCCATTGAGTTGATCAAAAATACTTTTTTTACAGTAAAATATTTTAAAATAAGTGTAATAAGATTAATTTACAGAATTTTTAAGCATGTTGGTGATTTTCATTACTACAGCTTCAATGATGTTAAGATCTGATATACCTTGCCCCAAATTTAAAGAGACTTGATAAAAAAATCCTGTTTAGAATATATCCACAGGGGTGTTTTTAAAAAAGAGATTTTAGTTTGTTCTTCTGTTCCTGGAACTCTTGAACACCCTTTTACTGCTGTCATATGTACTAGTTTTCAGCTAGCTTTCAGTGAAAAATAACAATATTTATCCCTTAGTTTTAGAAAATACCCTTTTTTTTTTTTTTTAGAATATATTGAATTTCCTTTTTTTCTGACATAGTAGACATGGTAATTTTGGTGGGTAAATACCACATTTACACATGCTAATGTAAGAAATATAAACCCTATTTTACTATATTTCATAAATTGTGTGACAATATTTAAAAGTTTGCTTACAAATACTTCAAAGTACAACCCCAATTCCAGAAAAAAGTTGGGATGCTTTGTAAAATGCAATAAAGTTTTAGTTCTCTTTAACTTTTATTTAATTGACAGTACAAAGAAGTAAGTACAAAGAAAATATTTCCAATGTTTTTGCTGACCAACATAAATGCATTTTATGAATATAAACAAATTTCGATTTTGATGGCTGCAACACACTCCCAATTAAAGGGATAGTTCACCCAAAAATTTAAATTGTGTCATCATTTACTCACCCTCATGTTGTTTCTTATGTTAAACATAACAGGAGATGTTTTGAAGAATGCTGGTAATCAAACAGTTGATGGTCCCTATTGACTTCCATAGTATTTTTTTCCCTACTATGGAAGTCAATGGGGACCAACAACTGTTTGGTCCTTCAAAATTCTTCAAAATATCCTATTTTGTGTGCAACATAAGAAAGAAATTTATACAGGTTTGGAACGACAGGAGGGTAAGTAAATGATGACAGAATTTTCATTTTTGAGTGAACTATCCCTTTAAGATAGGACAGAGGCAAAATAAACATGAAAAGGCTATAGAATATCCAAATTAAACTGTTTTGAAACAGTTCACAGTAAGATGAACTGGTAATAGGCCAGGGTATCAAGTTTGGGTATAAAAGCATCATCTCAGTCTTTACAAGCAAAGCTGGATCATGGCTTTCAGAATTTAGAATCAGAATATCTACCATACTGTGAAAAGATTCAGGGAATCCAGGGAAATCCCTGTTAATTAAAGTGTTAATTTCGTTGACAAATTATTTTCGTCATAATTTTCGTCAACGACATTTTCTCACCGACGAAGACGAGATGATAACTAAATAAAAACCAGTTTTTAATGACAAAATCTAAAACGAAAATATACTCTCATTCAAACTTCTTCAAAAAAGAGCACTTTTAGATAAACAAGGCAATAATAGATGGCACTCATGGAGCCTGAGGTAGGAAAACAAAGTTCTTTATGAACCACAGGATTACTTGTAATAAAGATTTCAATGCAAAAGGAAAGGCAGTAGAGCTGACTATTTCTATCAATGGTAAGTTTGTGATAACGTAAGAAAAGTAGTTTAAATGTTTTGCCACTTGCTTGAGCAACTTAATATATAAATTCAGAATTAAATGCAGAAGTTAAAAGCATTGAATGATGTGTTGCTTATATTTATTGTGTGTAAACATGTTTGTGAAAGATTGTATTACTGTACTGTGTAACAAAAAGAATTGCAATGCTGAAAAAGCATTTTCAGTGACAATGTTTGGATTTGAAATTAAAATAATGGAATGATTATAATGTTGGAATAAATGTTGTGTTTGTGGTAAACAGCCACAGATCAGTAGCGGACTCCTGTGTGAAAGCTGCTTC
>NW_015555741.1:1952080-1967462 GCF_001515605.1 Sinocyclocheilus anshuiensis | reverse complement strand
CCGTCATCGAGCTCCTACAATACACACTCCTATACTGGTGTGCTGGTGTGCATTAGAGCCTTTAATTTCCGTTCTATATTAATGCGCTGCTTACTGACACACACACACACACACGATGTGTATGTAGATATATATCGTAGATCGCGCAGCTCACACATCCAGGAGAAAAGACGCGCATACACGCATCTTTCATCTCTCTCTCTCTCTCTCTCTCTCTCTCTCGAATTGGCAATATTTGAGAAAAGGGTTTAGTAATTTCTAATTATTGATGATTTCTCAATGTCCACGGTGGTTATCGCCCTGATCAGACATGAAAATATGTTGTGGCACTATCGTGCAGTCTATAATGATATGACGTTAGTTAGCAAATATTAGCAATTTTTTTGCAAACGTTTCTTTGTGTAACATGACCATAAATATGAACTCACAATTGAATGTAACATAAAACAAATGATTACTTTTCGTTAAAATCTTTATTAATGCCAAAAATGCGTACATTTATGTGTCTTTTTGTTCGCTCGGGCAGCCATGTTGCCCCTGAAGCCGGTTTATGCTGAGATAATTCATACCCCTTCGTTTGAAGTGTGGTCCCGAAAAATCTTCGTTTGAAGGGCTGACTGGCCCTTCCCCTACCCCTACCCCTCCAACCAAAAGAGAATTGAGACACCCCTACCCCTTCACGTGAACGCGCGAAACGGAGGGGTAGGGGAAATGGGAAGGGCTAAGGGGTAGAATTGGGACTGGGCCTAAATGTCTAAAAATCCTGATTGAAGTATCACTATAAATAGTTATAAATTATAAAAAGAAGGCTTTAAAAAGATCGGTATCGGTGATCAGTATCGGCAGATACTGCTTTCTGTGATCGGCGATCGGTGATCGGCCTCAAAAATCATGATTGGAGCACCCCTAATTTTAATGTAGGTATACGAGTGCTCTTAAAGGGGTCATCAGATGCCCAAGTTGATATGATTCTTTAGGGTCTTAATGAAAAGTCTATAACATACTTTGGTTAAAATGTCTCAATGGTAGTGTAAAACAACACCCTTTTTACCCTGTCAAAATCAGCTCTGTTTTCAGCAAGCCGTTTATTCCGTGTTCCTTTAAATGCTAATGAGCTCTGCTGACCCCGCCCCTCTCTTCCGTGGGGTGACGAGCCGTTCTCATGATACTGTTTACTTTAGCTACAGAACTTGCTAACTAGTACGTTATTAGGAAAGGCGATTTGCAAAGATTCATAAAATAACCTTATTCTCACTTCTTCTGTAGGTGAGGCTGGATCACGAATGATTCGCGCGAACAATGCATTTAGGTAGATCGGTGGGAGCATTCCCTTCAAAAACAAAGGTAATCCACTGCGTCTTCAGCGCCTCAGATGTCAGGAGTAAATGATGACTGCAGAACACAGAACACCTCAATCGCTTAGGAGCCATTCTTGTCTACATCTGCTCTGGCATCAAAACAATGGAGGACTGATGACAGCTCACTCAGGGCGGGTCTAAGGTTAAATGTTAGTGTCAATCAACAATTGTGGGAGGGGCCTGGGTCTGTGTGAAGTCACACAGACAGGCATCTGAGAATGGCTTGATATGAGAAAGGGGAAATGATTTAACGAGATAAAAAAAACACTGGGAGGATCTTAAGTTCAAACAACTTGTAAAAGTGCATGTAGCATCCGATGACCCCTTTAATAAAAATGTGAGTGTAGAGCCCTGTCAGATGGCATATCGACAACTGCGCAAGCACACACAAACACGTGAAGTTTGATTTAAACAGCTTGAGAACTTTTCCACTCAAAAAAAAGCTTGCGTTGTGATAGACTGATGTGTGTACGTGCACATCTTGTGTTTGCATGGAATTCCTGGCGTTCATTAGTGTGGCATAATGAACAAGCTCCCCCTGCATCTCCATTGATTTATGCCTGACACTGACCTGTCAATCAAACACGGGACACTTTCACACCCAGCACGGTGGATTGATTTTTCATTATTCATTTCAGACTCTCAGACAGATTGTGAGTCCTTGAAGGATCCCTGTCTTCTGAGTTGAATTTTTGATGCCATATGGTGCTTTCTCTCGTCTCCCTCTCTCTCCTCTCCATTTGATGTTATTTTTTTCTGCTCAAAAAATGTGACTTGAGCTGAGAGCTTTACAATGCGGGTCTCTGGGTAAGGAGGCGTGGCACGCTAATCCAAAGCGCTGCCACCACGGCCGTGTCTTGGCGTGGAGCTTCCTTGCAGCGATCCACCAGAAATCCTACACCACTGAAATCATATCACTTCAAAAATGCGTTAAATAGATAGAGGAACAGAAAGCGAGAGACTGAGATGAAAAGTAGCGAGACTGTGAAAACGGGAAGAGAAAAAGTAGCAAAAGAGAACAGATGAAAGCGAGAAAATTATTCAGGGAGAGCTGAGCAGTAAGACTCTGAGATGACAGGAAAGTTGAGCAACACATGTATGAATGGAGTGGATGGTGGATAGATTGGCTGAAAATGGGCTGGATAGTGACTTGCGGAGCCGGGTGCGAGTATAAACGAGCATTACGAGACTGGCTGCGTGAGTGTGGCAAGCGTGAATGGCTCGTCCGTGACGCGGGATTCGCACCGCGTGGGGCAGAGAGGAGGATTGGCGAGAACGGAGGTGCGCTCACTCTATTGGTTAGTAAGACTGCAACTCAAGGCTGGTAGTCATGCATATGCTCTGGAACAGAGTAATATCGCGTCCATATCGCAGGCTTTGCGATTAGGAAATCGCAATGTGTCAAATCGCGATTTCGATTCGATTTCGATTAATCACACAGCCCTACTGGATAGGAAGACAAAGATGTGAGACGTAGACCAAAATACTGCAAGAAGAGACTTTACAGCTATAGAGTGGTATTTCCAACCAATTAGATTGCGGCCTTGTTAAAACAAAAAGTTTAAATTGAATAGATTTAAAGGGGTTATGAAATAACAAATCAAAATTCCCTTGATCTTTTGAGGGGTAATTGTGCTATAAAAGCATTCTGGCACATGTCATGATTGAGTGTATCCGAAAATTGTACGGAGGCAGTCACACACGACACGAATTTACTACGATTTTACAATTTCTGACGTAAGCATTACGTTTCGCGCCATTCATAAAAATATGGATTCTGAGGACGAAATAGTTTTCTTTGTAGCAGGCGGCTTGTGACGTCCAAAAAAAAAAAAAAGCGAAGACAAAGGACATGGCAAAGAGAATGGCTGAAAAGCAGAGAAAAGCATGGACTTTCTGTTCTTCATAAAGAACTCGAGGGAGTAGCCCATTTCTGAATTTCTGCTCGTTTTGCCGGAAATACAACAGGCATATTCATTCATAAAGCTGAACGGCAAATTTGGCACATTCGGAATAACAAATAAAAAATAGAACTGTATAATTAAACTAAAATTATTATAGACTATATGGTTTTTGTCATCTTCTGATTGGTCAACTTCAGATGGATCGCCAAATCGTCTCATTCAACCGCACAATAGCCTGCGAGCTCGTACGACAGCAAAAATCGCACCGTGTACGCCCGCGTTAAAAGACGATGCTGTGCTGGATATATTGAATCTGACAGTTATGTCGCACCACACAAATGTGAGTAACTATTTTCATTACGTGATCACTATTGCTTTGTCTGTTATTACAGATTGTTTGATACTGAGTATTTATGCGTTTTTAACCTAAATCACAGCAGCATCCATCTATGAGGAATGTTGCTGTCAAACATACACAACTGTTAGCCAATCATAGCAGTGGGCATTTACGTCAGAGTCTACAATCCGCCACACCTATTCAAATGGAGCATTCTGATGAGGGGAGTCAAGACAGAACAGAAAATAGCCTAATCAAAATTTTGTTTTTTTATGTAAAAATCTTGATAACAATATAAGAATATCAGAGAATATATCAGTTTTTTAATATCAGAGAACAGTACAAAATAAAAAACAAAGGCAGTTAAATGACCCTTTTAAATGACCCTTCTTTATTGCATCATGCCTGGATAGGACACATTGTAACACAAAATACAACTGTTTTTGTACTCTGTTAGTCCATAGTGTCTGTGGTCTTTTAGTGTCACCCCTGAGGCTCAGTGTGAGTACAAAACAGTGATTAAGGCTGACAAACGTTACATCAGGTCAACAAATGACCCGTCCAAAATGACGGAAGACACCTTATTCATCTCTGAAAGCGCTTGTCACTCTCCACGGGAGAACGATGGGACACATGAGACATTTATCCAAGCCCATAATTACTTGATTGCCTGGCCGGAATCCTGCAGGGAAGGCTTCGGCCTGTACTTAGGTGAGAACGGATGAATAGATGAAGATAAAAGGAGCGGGAGCGGGGCTTAAATGTCATGTTTCTAGAGCTGTCATCCCTCAGAGCAATAGGATATTCCTGGGAGGAGGTGGAGGAAGGTAGAGGGGACCTGGGGGGAGTGAGACTGAGCTCCACATGCTCTCACGCTGGAGGCTGTGAATGTCACTGAATAGGTGAAGAGTGGGTGCATGCATTGTCTCTTAAGCCTGCTTTCAACACCTTACCAAGCCCTGGCCATAACTAAAGCCGAATTCCTGCTGTGCAGGTAATTGTACAGTTCATTAAATACATCTTGACCTGGGGCGTATTACAGAAAGTTTCTTATCTTAGGTCTTAACTTAAGATGTGTTATGTTAAATTAGGATTTTTCAGAAATTCGTATTACAGAAGCAAATCTTAACTTAATTTGGGATTCTTATCCTATCTTACAAAATCGTATCTTATCTCTAGTTAGGAAATCTTAAATTGCATCATCAAGCTCGACAATCCACTCTCAGGTCTGTTACGAAGCAACCAACACTGCGCGAGCTGATGATGAGGTAAACAAAATAATAGAAGCTACTTCACTTTGAAATCGCCTTTTTGCAAAAAAACGTAAGGCATTAGTGACTTGCACTATATCCGTTAATGCTCCGTGGCGCTTTGTTGGTCTCTGTAATGCTGGTTGCAGTTCCTGTGCTAACTGTAATATCATGTTGCGCGGCAGTCTGTAATTACTTATAATTGTTTGTCATCAAAATGTAACGCATTTTCAGGGTCTTTCAAGAGTCTTTCTACTATTAAACATCTCCGTTCTTCATTTTCAGTTATTAATAAATGTAATACCATTGTTGGACAGCACAATTGTAACCGTTTTTTCCGTTTGCTTTCAAATAATTTTGAAGTTAGGACAGCTGTGGGGTTGTCCTAAAGTTAAGACAGTTTTTAGGATTTTTTGTCAAGTTAGGAGGTTTCTGTAATACCACCTTCCTATCTGTAGTTAAGATAAGATAACACTCTTAGGAAACACTGTTCTGTAATAGCTTTTGTCCTAAATGTGGTCCTAACTGAAATTACCATGGTTACCAAACAGATAAGATAAGATTTTAAAGTTAAGATCTTTCTGTAATATGCCCCCTGTTCCCTGTCATTTCCATGACCAATTTAAGAGCTGTCACAAGTGTGGATATGCTGATTCACAGTAGAGCCCAACCGATATATCGTTTTGCCAATTTTATCGGCCGATATGAGTCTGTCGCAGAAATATCGGTATCGGCGAATATGCCGCCGATATGCCACTGATATGAACATTTTTTTAAAGAGCATAAAACCCAGATAAAATGTTTGTAAATGGTGTAATTACGTAGTTTGTCCAGCAGAGCCATTGTTTGCTACTGGCGACCTGGATGAAACGCTTTAAATCTTAAGTGTATGGAATACCATTGAAACTTTGAACGGCCATATCTCCGTAACGGTGCGGCGGATCCGCACTAAATTCGGGGGATCCCTTCAGCTCGAGGAACCCTCTCGAACGCCGAATCGAGTGTATGTCTCGAGGCCCCCTTTCGAATGAGACCACCCCGTGTCAATAGCCCCCAGGCGGTAGTTACGAGATAGTTAAGGTTGGTTAAATTCACGGTCGGGCACCAACTGATCTGGCGATCCCAGGGGGCTACCGACGCGTGGAGGGTGGCGTTCGAGAGGGCTCCTCGAGCTGAAGGGAACCCCCGAATATGGTGGAGATCCGCCACCGCGTTCACAAGATAGTGACCCCAGCCAACACTTTCATTACAGTAAGGAGGTCTCTTGTTCAGGCAGCAGCATTCAAGCGTTGTCTTATTCAACCGTAAGTTCCCTGTGAAGTGGACTTCACATGATATTCCGTCATGATTCCAGTTCCAAGGGAAGGTACACGTCACATTCAAAGGGCATTAAAGTGCGCGAGACGTGAATTTAAATTGTATTTATTTACAGAGGTATATTATGTCACACTTCACACTTCTCTAGTAAGTTCAACCGTAAGCGCAAATCCGTGAATGAATGTTCCGAAGTGAAATAAACTTCAAAGGAATAAAGTTGAATGGAATTGAATTGAAATAAAGTTGAATAAACTTCAACTTTACTGTTCAGTGCACTGATGTCAGACTCATTTTGGATAATAAAGTTTATTGTTAAATTGTTAAATGCCCTGCCTCCATTACATATCTTTGTCACGTCATTATAAGTGTTTGATCACCACATTTGAGTGATCATTGCAAAAAATGTGTTATGTATATATATTCTCTTTATGTATAAACTGTATTCTATATATAGTACCAGTCAAAAGTTTGGACACACGAATGGGAAAGTGTCCAAACGTTTGAATGGTACTGTACTATAATATACACAAAGAATATTGGCCGATATATCGATATTGGCCCCCAAAAAACCCATATCAGTCGGGCTCTAATTTACAGTATAACACAAGCTGAACAGGCTGTTATAAGTCAAATTGACTTTCCCAACTTCCTGGGAACTCCCAACGTTTCAAGGGCCTCCTACTGTCCACACACCTGCCACTTTTCATCACCACTATTGTAATGAGCATACCTTAGGAACGCGGATGTTCAGATTGGGAATGAGGAAAAAAATTAGGAACAACTGGTTCTTATCACTGCAACTATAAAATGAATGAGTTTAGGGAGCAGTTCAGGAAAATGAATCCTCAACCTGAGAGTTGTGAACAGCTGCTGAACCCATTCAGTGGAAAAGAGATGAAATAATTAGCAGTGGAGTAACGCCATATGCTCTAGTTTGCATTAGTGTTGTACGTGGCTGTAGCTTCAGAAACCATTGACACCTTCTTTGTCTTAAAGGTCAGTAGTCATTTTGCAGATCCTTTTATCATAAGTGACTTTCTGCACATAAAAAATAAAAAATGGATAAAATTTTGCACCTTGAAGGGTTTTTACCCACTACATTTTGATTATCTATTTCTTGAGAACCCTGCAAGCTATACATCTGCCTCTCCACTTCTTGTCCCCAAAAAGCATTTGATTATATTTCTAGTACCCTTAAAGTATTCCACATTCTCATTGGGCTAAACCAAAGCCTGTGGTGCTGAATGCCGAGGGCATTGTTTCAGAGAAGAGGAGGGTTGGGGATTTGCATTTGGAAGAGGATTCTAGCATTTGTGAGGGTTTAATTTGGGATTTGAGCAGCTTTCTTTGTCCCGACTGCAGTTGGTGTTGTTTTTGCATTGTGCTTCGTTTATGTCGCGAGTGTGTGTGTGTGAATAACAGCTTAGCAGGCAGCTGATCAGCACACTTCAGTGACGCATATCACCCATCTCTCCCCACCTCTCTGCGTCTGCACACAAAAACACTCGTGATTGCTCCCATCGCTGAGCACAGCTCTCAAAGGCCTCTCTACACTCATAGCTGCTGGTGGGGAAAATGGTGGCTGGTGTATTGTGGGCTGATTGCATTTGCCACAGTACCTTGATATCATTGTCTTCTGTTTGTTTTGAATGAGACAGGTCCTGGGATTGGGTACACAGAGCAAGTCTTTGGTTTCTGGGGTTCTGAGAGTGGTGTAAACTCCTGTTACGTGCCCCTTGTGTATCTTTCCTCCCATACTGACTCTTAGAATTTAGCTGAACACACCAGTACACATAAGACCCAAAAGGGAACAATGATTTGGTGCAAAAAAAGATAAAGGAAATGTTTGTGATGTTGAAAGATTCTCAAATGACTCAAGCATAGTTTCAAATTATAAAGTGTTTGAAACACCCATTGTGAAGCTGATGTAATCTAAATAGCATTATTATAACCTATCGAAACAGCACTGTGTGTCCAGCAGGGAAAACGATAAGATCTCAAATTAGAAGAGTTATTACATTTCTAATGAAAATGTGGCATTTTGGCAGCTTTAAAAAATATTTCGTGTTAAATACAAGTTAAGCTCTGTCGATTTTAGCATCTGTAGCTTGCTGTTGATTACCTGAGAAAATAAATTCGACCACAGTTTGTCAAAACAAACAGAAAATGTATTTGTAGTGGAGGTAGGTGGTGCAATCTTTGTATGTTTGTTTCACAGACTGCCAGTTTTTGCTTAAAAAAATAATAAAACAGCAAAACCTCTGCATAATTTGTTTGCATTTGATTAGTAATCAACAATAATTATTTCATTCAACATATGAAATTTGATATTGTACTTTCTACTTTCTTGTGGTAGTTCAACTAAAAATGCAAATTCTGTGATCATTTACATATTTACCCTCATGTTATTTTTTTATTCTATGGCACACAAAAGATATTTTGAAAATCTCTGTTGAAATTCCTTCTTTTCAAATTTACATTTTTGGGTGAATTATTTATTTAATAGCACATATTCTTTGTCTTATTGTTACCAGTTGTTCACATTAAACATTTAAACACATTATTTCATCTAAATACAATAACTTGCTTCGTCTCTGAAACAACTTTCCTTTGTATCCTCACCATTTATTTTTCATCTGTATTTTTCCAGCACACCATTTGTCATGCATCTTCAATTCCTATGGAAACAACTTTTCACAATCCAATTAATTCCTGATGGGAAAAAAAAATACTCTGGATTTTGAATATGTTTCATGCACACTTTAATGTAGTATATAGATGCAGATTATTGCAGTGTTTCCCATACATTGATTTATTTGTGGCGGCCCGCCACAATATCAGAACTGACCGGCACAAATAGATTTTCCAAAAGGCTTTGACTTCTTTGAATAAACTTAAGCACTGCACGTTTCAAAATCTAAACCCGGCGCGGGTGTTTTTATCTCACTGTATTTCTGAAGGAAACCGACTATCTTTAGAAAATTTTCGATGTCATTTTCATTTCATCTTGCATGTAATGCCTGATAAGCCTGGCAGAGAATGAGTTTGCATATATATATATATATATATTTCCCCCAGGGGAAGTGACGCCACACATAGAGTGTAAGTCTGTGGGAAACACTGTATTGCATATCATTTATTTACTATGAAGTTGTTTTTCCTGTCCCCACATTGACTCCCACCCACATTTCTTTAATCTAAGTTAATCACAAGTCCCCATATTCACACACCTTCTCCTCCAAATCCCATCATCATTCACATACATATCTTTAATGATGAACTCTCACTGCCTGGCTGTCTGTTTCTTTCCTCTACTCTCTTTCTATATATATATACCCTGCCTGGCTCTCTGTTTCTTTCCTCTTCTCTCTATATATATATATATATATATATATATATATACCTGCTGCCAAAATATTTCCAAAGGCTTTTCTCTCTGCCAACTTTTCAGAAATCATTACTCTAAGATGGCTAGAGAGCTAGGAAAAAGTTGGACACCCTCCTCAAGGCTCTTAGTGCACTAAGAAAGAAATGCATATTGATGGACCAGCTCTGCAGTCACAAACACACACACACATCCACTCAAAGATGGAGCCACGATGAGACGATATCTGAAAAGTCACGTCTATATGACAGCATGGATGTTGAAATGCAATCAGAGGTTTGTCGAGACAGTTTAGAACACAAATTTACCACAGAGACCTACGACAGCCACAATGAAATGCAAACAAACACACAGGAATTGCACAAATAGAACACTTTTGCATTCCCCTTGAACTTCACTTTAACTGTTTTACATGTATGCTACACCGACATCTTTCACTGTGTTAAAAATAGTGTAGTGGATCAATTTCAGCTTTTAAAGGGGTCAAATTTTCCTTTCTCTTTGGAGTGTTACAAGCTCTTGGTGCATAAAGAAGATCTGTAAAGTTGCAAAGACTAAAGTCTCAAATCCAAAGAGATATTCTTTATAAAAGTTAAGAGTCAGCCACGCCTACCTAAAACGGCTCGTTCTAACACGCCCCCACATACCTACGTCACTATGTGGGAAGATTTGCATAACGCCGCCCAAATGTTCACGCAAAGAAAGGGACACGACTAGAAATCAGTGGTTAAGTTGTATTTACAACACTGTTCCAGAACACTTCAACCCAAATATTCAGATGTGTGCAGCACATTTTTGTGCAGACCGTTTCCTGATCCTGGGAGAGTAGACTACAATGCCGGCTGTTCTGACTCAAAGACTGTAAGTACATTTTTTTATATTTAAAGAGTTTTTATATATTTAAAGCGAGTTTTTTGGGCAGTGTAGAGTAGGGCTTGTTGTTTGTCATTTCTCCGATCACAAATGCAGGCATGGTTTTATGTTTACGCGGCGCGATGCAACGCAACGCGTAAAAAGACAGTATAAGTCATTATAATCCATAATTATGTCCCCAGTGGATGCAACAAATGCCTCGTTTATAATGGGTTTTCATGTTTTTGAATCATCGCTCCGGCCTGACAGGGCATCATCACAATATGGTAAGGGGCGTAACATTTCCGTCACACGCTTGAGGTATTCGGCCAATCACAACGCACTGGATAGCTGGCCAATCACAGCACACCTCGCTTTTTCAGACCAATGAGCTTTGTAAAAATCGACGCATTTCAGAAAGGCAGGGCGGGCATAGAGGAGAAACAATAATGCACAGTATGTGGAAAATAATGTGTTTTTTTAACCTTAAACCGCATAAACACATTTCATTACACCAAATACACCAAATAATGTTTTTTTTAGCAGCATCATATGATTCCTTTAAGTAGTAAGCAAATCAGATGAATCTGTGGGCTAAGCATATTTACACATGAACAAGTGTATTTACATATGGAGAAGTGAAGTGTTTATATTAGCAATGGTGTACAGGAGTTATGTCAATAAACACACCTTCTATTCTATTCTGTTGTGCTTCATTTATCTGTTTCTGAAGCAAGAACACGTCCTCTGTAAAAGGCCCCTTAGCCTGCTGCATTCTCTCTCAACATCTGATCCCTCCTGGCAGACTGGTAATAGAGGAGAATACAGGATTGTGCTGTTTGTTGCAGGGTCGGTGAGAAAGTTTGCTTTGATCTGGTGCCATGACCCGGAGCTTTCATTGCTTTTTAAGTCTGGGTTTTTGACACAGTTCACAGCCGATTTCAAGAGCATTTGTTGATTTGAGATGATGAGAGGTTCAAGATGAAGACATGTTCATTTTTAAGACTAATTATCCATCAGCCTCAAACGGCACTTCCTCTAATCTTTAGACGATTCATCTGATTTGTGTAGCCTGGAGCACTTGAGAGAAAACTTTTAGTTACAAAGCGCTTGATGAAAAAGTTTTCCTTTTGCCAGCTCTGACAAGGGGAAGAGAATCTGTCTTACAGCTGGAGACGATACTGTCTGAAGTTCTGCAGAAGGTCGATGGGAGATTGATACGATCGGCAGAGATGGTGGAACTTGAAATATCAAGTCTGGCGGGCTCAGTGTGACTCAAGGGAGTCAGTGTGGAGGAAAGAAAGTGAGAGCACTCATGCAGTGTTTGTGTTTGTGTGTGTGTGTGTGTGTGTGTGTGCAACTTCTTTGAGCCGTCCAGCATCAGCCGGACAATTATAGGGTCTGAAAGCATTTTCACTTCTGTTGTGAAATATAACAGGTCACTGAAGGGAGAATTCAGTAAACAGTCAAGCCACCTTTGCATGCAGTATTTCAGCTACCTAGCATTCAGAACCTGTCCTCAAGATTGTGGCATACAGATTGTTACAGATTTTTGCCGTTACCTGAGTTGCATGATTTCTTTAGTCAGTTGCCTGCTAAAGCACTGCAAAATGCGCTATTTGGGCACAATTCATTCTTAATTCCCCACAGACGGCAGTACTGTGTAGTTTCTACATTCAGAGCAGAGATTTGACTTGGAATGTGCACTTGGAATTTATTTCCCATAAATAATACAGCAACCCAAAGCGACTGGAAACTCTGGATGTCTTCACGCAGTGATGTCCTGATCAAGCAGCAGCATCATTTGCTTGGCAGGAGTTAGATTTCAGACTTAAAAAGGAATACATTTATTTCAATGCTTGTGAAAAGATGAAGATTATTTCTTAAACGCTGCAGAAAAAGATCAGGGTTTTATTAATAAGCAGTTAATAAAAATCTTCTGTCACCTGTTGTTTATTTCCAGTCTGCTTCATCTTATTTGTTTGTGTTGTTACTTGACTGCACCTTTCTCCAAAGAGAACTGTCAGAAAGGGAAGATTTCCATCAAGCAATCTGTCACTCTCCCTCCCTATCGCCCATCTTCACTCATTCTATTACATGTATCTCTCTCTGTACCAGCGTTCTGCAATAAAAGGAGATAAATGTCTCTCATTCTTCTCTGTTGTATCGTTATTTCCATAATTCACAGTACAGATAGAGCTGTTCTGGGTGAGTGAGTCACAGCAGAGTGGGGTGGGAATGAATATTCATAAGGCCACCGAAGGCACTCTTAGCCGACCAACAGGGACCACTCATCACTTTCAACTCACATGCCACCGCCAGGCATTGTTTGTTGCGAGCGGGGATGATGTCATGATCCTACAGGTGTCTGGTGACATGTGGGCTTGTTGAGGTCAATTAATTCATTTAGATTATTTTTTATTTCCTTATTTGAGGTTTATTTTTCATTATTAATAAATATAAATATAATACACTTACTGGTGGAAATCAGATCACTTGCCACAAGCAGTGTTCTCATTGATATACAACTGTGTTCTGATTTTATTTACTGCTTTTTTTTCTAAATGCCATGTAAACAAAAATACACTTTTTCAGTTTAACGAACTAATCGGTAATGATACAGGCATCACTAAATGTAAAGAAATCTTGCAGTTGTAGTGAACAGTAAGTGAAGTGAGTGGATTCAGCAACCAATTAAAAGTTCATCCAATTAAAAAATGTGTTAGGCTGATTCAAACTAGAAACTTGCGAACTGGTTCTTTTATCATTATATATAATCTATAGGGCTCCATTTTTCTGAACACTGGGACAGTTTTATGAAATAGAAAGGTATAGTTATAAGCAAAACAAAATGAATTGGGCGTAACTTATTTAGCACCAACTAGCCTACTAGTTAAGAAATTAGTAGGGCTGTGCGATTAATCGAAATCGAATCGAAATCGCGATTTGAGATGTTGCGATTTCCTAATCGCAAAGCCTGCGATATGGACGCGATATTACTCTGTTCCAGAGCATATGCATGACTGCCAGCCTTGAGTTGCAGTCTTACTAACCAATAGAGTGAGCGCACCTCCGTTCTCCCCAATCAGCACTGCTCTAGCCAACTGCGTAAACACCCACCATTTAAAAAAAAAAAAACGAGAGTGGGATAGAGACAGAGTGGGATTATGGCGCCTAGAGGGTCAGATCGATAGTTAGGCAAATTAAAACTAAAGAAAAACGTATGTTTCAAAACGTTTCATTACGTCTCTTTGATAGAATGAATCAGCGTTTTTGAACGTGTAGTTGAATGACAGTCCCTTTCCACCAACTTGTGGTACAACACTGTAACTGCACTGACTGACAGCCCGTCTAGAACGTGCACAGGTGGAAATATCAATAGAAAGTCTCTTGTCCGGTCAGATTAGAAGATCTCATTTACACACAGGTTTATGTTCTGTTATGTGGACCGTTATTTTGTCATTCTCTTCTGTTTACGTCACTTCCCAATTATGTCAATAGTACCCATCTCGACGATCATTCTAGTAAACGCAGTCGGTTATGTTTTAAATTAATGTAAACAGCTGAGAAAGATCAAACAACAAAACAGCTATAACAAAGATTAATGCTATTTTATCAAAAAAAAAAATTTTTTATTTTATAATATAATATTTTTTATTTTATTTTATTTTATAATGTTATTTTATAAAAAAAGATTAGTGTTATTTTACACTTAATTATTACATTTCAGACCACTGAATATAAAGTGTGACCAATTATTTATTTATATACTGTATATATATATATATATATATATATATATAATGTATATATATATATATAATGTATATGTATGGCGATAATACCGCACTATTGAGCCACTCAAAATTACCACAAGGGAAATTCCCTCACCGCGACAGCCCTAAATCTTAGCCATCTCTGCTGATTGAATTCAAATCAGCACAATGTTCCGTTCATTTAAGAAAATCTTTCGAGCAGTGGATTTCAATTGCATTTCAATTCTTCGTGTAACTCTGCAGAATGAAATCTCCACATAGTCAGTATTGATTCATTGACACTTGACAATCACAACTCTAAATCAACATTTATCTAAGCAACCTTCTCTCAGAGAGATATCCCTCTCTCTCACAGCTGATCTGTGCTTTTTTCTGCTCTCATATTGGATTTTGGGAAAAGCCAGTTACAGCCACAGCATGCCACATCCTTCTTTTTTGCTCTTAAAGTTGTAGTCAGGAATTTATAACAAGGTGGTTCGTTGGCACGCTTCTCGTGCCAGAGTGCATCCTATTATGCTCATTTCTGCATGTTCATTTGCAATTTTAGGTGCAGTGGCACCACGCCCCGTCTGGAGCGCATGGGTACCATTTGTCTTCAGTGACGGATTTATGTATCCCAAGCTTGTTATTTGAACAATATGTGCGCGCACACAGGATGCGCACATGGTGGAAATGTCCTTGGTTAACAATGTGAAGTGAGTATGTCTGATTATGGGGTATTTTTATGCCTTTGTAAAGGAGTTCCTCACAGGAGATGGCTAAATAATTACTCCCCCACTGCTTCTGTTCTCTGCACAGCACTTTCTTTTTCTCTGCTTTCACCATTTCTGCTCACTCCTCTTTCTTTTCTGCTTCACATTCATTTTTTATTCTTTTCTATACAGCTTTGTGATTGTTTTCAGACCTTTCTCAATTGTTTATTAACAGTTGGAAGAGACAACGGTATAGGTATCTGTGATTATATGTAAATTTCCATTATTTTTCAGACAGTGTTGAACATAAATGACTGAAATGGCTTAGAAATGATCAAACAATTGTTTTTCACCCAAACCATTGTTGTCAACTCTGTTCAAGAAGATTGAAGAAGATTTATGCAAGATGTAGAATGTCCAGCAAAAATAATAAAGGCATGTTTTTCACACTGTTGTTCACTTGAAAGAAAAAAGATATTTAATATTTTATTATTATTATTATTATTATTAT
>NW_015555741.1:1929892-1951253 GCF_001515605.1 Sinocyclocheilus anshuiensis | reverse complement strand
GTATATGTATGGCGATAATACCGCACTATTGAGCCACTCAAAATTACCACAAGGGAAATTCCCTCACCGCGACAGCCCTAAATCTTAGCCATCTCTGCTGATTGAATTCAAATCAGCACAATGTTCCGTTCATTTAAGAAAATCTTTCGAGCAGTGGATTTCAATTGCATTTCAATTCTTCGTGTAACTCTGCAGAATGAAATCTCCACATAGTCAGTATTGATTCATTGACACTTGACAATCACAACTCTAAATCAACATTTATCTAAGCAACCTTCTCTCAGAGAGATATCCCTCTCTCTCACAGCTGATCTGTGCTTTTTTCTGCTCTCATATTGGATTTTGGGAAAAGCCAGTTACAGCCACAGCATGCCACATCCTTCTTTTTTGCTCTTAAAGTTGTAGTCAGGAATTTATAACAAGGTGGTTCGTTGGCACGCTTCTCGTGCCAGAGTGCATCCTATTATGCTCATTTCTGCATGTTCATTTGCAATTTTAGGTGCAGTGGCACCACGCCCCGTCTGGAGCGCATGGGTACCATTTGTCTTCAGTGACGGATTTATGTATCCCAAGCTTGTTATTTGAACAATATGTGCGCGCACACAGGATGCGCACATGGTGGAAATGTCCTTGGTTAACAATGTGAAGTGAGTATGTCTGATTATGGGGTATTTTTATGCCTTTGTAAAGGAGTTCCTCACAGGAGATGGCTAAATAATTACTCCCCCACTGCTTCTGTTCTCTGCACAGCACTTTCTTTTTCTCTGCTTTCACCATTTCTGCTCACTCCTCTTTCTTTTCTGCTTCACATTCATTTTTTATTCTTTTCTATACAGCTTTGTGATTGTTTTCAGACCTTTCTCAATTGTTTATTAACAGTTGGAAGAGACAACGGTATAGGTATCTGTGATTATATGTAAATTTCCATTATTTTTCAGACAGTGTTGAACATAAATGACTGAAATGGCTTAGAAATGATCAAACAATTGTTTTTCACCCAAACCATTGTTGTCAACTCTGTTCAAGAAGATTGAAGAAGATTTATGCAAGATGTAGAATGTCCAGCAAAAATAATAAAGGCATGTTTTTCACACTGTTGTTCACTTGAAAGAAAAAAGATATTTAATATTTTATTATTATTATTATTATTATTATATGTGCCAATGTAACTATATACATATACCTACCCTTCAAAAGTTTGAGGTTGGTAAGATTTCTTTTAATGTTTTTTAAAAGAAGTGTCTTACACTCACCAAGGCTGATACAAAATCTGTATGTATTATTATTAAATATTATTACAATTTAAAATAACTATTTTCTGTTTTAATATAATTTAAAGTGTAATTTTGATTTATTTAAATGTTGTCATTTACTTTTTCAGCAGCTTCAGTCTTCATTGCATACCTGCAAACTAGTCGCTTTTCTGCGAAATTTGCCGTTTTGAATCAAAATATGTAATTTATGTGAATCGTCTAGATCCAAAGAGTTTTTTTTTTTGGGTTGGGTCTGGGCGGAGAGAGAGAGAGAGAAATTGCAAGCTCGTAAATGGGAGTGTGTTCGACCAAAGTCTCTTTCTCGGTTCGACTTGAAGCAGCAATGCGCAGACCGATTACTGTATGACATCAAAGCACCACGAGAGCTACAGAGAGCAGATAGCTCCGCATGCTTTCGAATTGCTCTCGCGGTACTTTGATGTCCGGTCTGTCTGCGCACTGCTGCTTTAAATCGAACACACCTCATCTCACAGCCAGTCCGTTTTCACATTCGCATGTAAACGTCGTCGGCGTGGAAGTTCTTCATTGTGAGTTAAACAGACACAAAGTTCGCAATTTGTAATACAATATTACAGACCCCCCTGACCCCCCTACAAGGATATATTCCGAACTATGTCACCTTTTTGACCTCTTGTGAGTTTGCAGTTATGTCATTGTCACATGGTCCTTCATAAATGATTCTAATAAGCTGATTTGGTGGTCAAGAAACGTTATATTATTATCAGTGTTGAAAACTGTGGTGTTGCTCAATATTTTTGTGGAAATTGTGATAAATTTTTTTAAGGGTGCTCCGATCAGGATTTTTGAGGCCGATCGCAGATCACAGAAAGCAGTATCTGCCGATACGATCACCGATACCGATCTTTTTAAAGTTTTATTTTTATCATGTCAAATTATTTATAGTAATAATCCAATCAGGAACTTTAGACATTTATTCAGGGCTTGAATTTCATTTTTGAAAATGGGGGGAATTTCCCTCTTATAGGTGACTCTTGTGAGAGGGGATTTTTTAATTTGAGGGGTGGAGGAAGCATTTTTAAGACATTTTTCAAAAATATATCTCACCTAAATGTTTGATCATGCAGTGCATTTTTGTTTTTACACTCCTACAATTGTTGCACAATAGCTAACACACAGCACAACACAGTTGCTCAAGCAAGTGCCAAAACATTTAAAATACTTTTCTTACATTATCACAAACATTCTAAATTAAAACTTACCACTGACTGAAAGTCATCTCTACTGCCTTTTTGTTTTTTTTTTGCATTTGAATCTTTATTACAAGCAATCCTGCGGTTCATAAAGAACTTTGTTTTCCTACCTCCATGAGTGCCATCTATTATTGTCTTATCTAAAAGTGCTCTTTTCCTTTAAAACTAGCCAACAAGCCATATGCGTTGACTGTGAAACACAGTAGACTTTAATTATGTGCATTTATGGTGTAATTACTAAATTTTCGTTTTCATATTTACCGCAAACAATGCGCTGTCACTTTAATTCAGCGCTTGCAGCGGAAATGATCTCTGCATTGCTGAAGACGCACCGCTCCTGGAACGCACTGCCGTACCACAACCGTGTGCAGTGTGAACGCTCTAATCCGTTAACATGAGCGCGGAAAAAATACGCACCGCATACGCACCGCAAACGGAGTAATGTGAACCTGGCATTATTGTGTGTGCGCTGCGAGTGTGCATGAGCGCTCAGTCTCCAGGAGAGCGCCCGAGCTCTGAATGCCAATGGCAAGAATTAAAAAGAAGTGCAAAAGAAATTTATAAACTTTAGTGACGATACACTGCCTCGATTGTGCAAGTGACAATTCCTGTGTCAACTGTGCAGAGTGCAGACGCGACGTGTGGTGATTTGAAGCCATTTACGCATTTTGAGAGAGAAGGAGAGAGCGCGTGGTGATTCACTCGCGCTGTTTTTGAAATGATGTCTCACAGAAAGTTTTCAAATTACTTTGTAAGCTATTTAATGAAGAAATATGAATTGTACCTCACCTTCAGCATTATAATTATTTCACCCGCGCTGGACAGAGACTGTCTGAGACGGTGCTGCATATCATGCCAAACCTCTGACGGCAGATGCTCATCAGCTTGAGATCGTTTTTTTTGAGATCTACCTTTTATAGAGACCGCCGATCAATCATCCCAAAGCGATTATCGGCCGATAGTGATCAGTAGCCAATCAATCGGAGCACCCCTCATTTTTTTTCTTTGAATAGAAATAACAGCATTTATTTCAAATAGAAATCTTTTGGATCATTATGCACTTTTGTCACTTTTGGTCATTTTAATGCATCCTTCCTGGATAAAAGTATTAATTTATTTTTATAAATTTTAGTTTTAATTACTTTAATTTTCATTTATTATTAATAATTCATAATAATAATAATAACTTTAGGACCCCAATCTTTTGAATGATAATGTATATGGTATCTTGATGCATATAGATGAAAATATACAAAAAATGCAATATTCATAATGTTTGTTAAAATTTAAATAAAATACTATTATGCAATATATACTAATATGAAATCGCCCTGCACCAATATAAAAGAAATAATTTCTGAAATAAATTGCTGAATTTGTCGGCTAGAAGGACAGACAGAGAGAGAAAGAGAAGTTGTTGCACACACCCTCAAGAAAACACCCCTGAAGGGTGAGGCATCTCGCTCAGGGGCTCAACAGCAGTGGTTAGAGAAACTGCCCCAAGCTGCCTTTGAATACGGATCTTCATTCATGGTACAGTGATCCTGCTGCAAAGACACTCACCCCATGTTTCAAGCTTGAAAAGAAAACATATCTCTCATCTGTCCATGCACACTGTTTTTCTGGACTGATGAATGCATCATATTTTTTAAGAAAATATACAGAAAACATGTCTGATCTTTCAAGGCTATTTCTTTTCACACTGTCAACTGTATACTTATGACAGAGAAAGTATCCATAGAAACATGAAGTGTTAGAGGACGTTTTCAGTCTTATTACAGCTCAGCCATGTGAGAAATCCCTCCAGAGCCGTCATCTCTCAACTACAGCAGTGTTTCACAGAGACAGAAAGACTGAAATAAATGCACTGGCTAGTTATTATAGTCATTACCTTTGTTCTAAAAGCGCTCACGATAAGCACCGAAGCTTCAGGGAAGATGCTCCTTTCTATGTTACAAAGAAAAAGTCTTTTTGAAATCGTGGTTGGAGTTTTTTTTACTCCGAAATGTCCACAGGCACAAAGGATAGATTACAAGCTATAAGAAAAAGTTAGTGTCTATCACTATCATGATTTCACAAACATTGCGTGGATGAAGAGCTTTGCAGGGCATATTCTAAAGCTTGACATACATCTCATATTTTATTTGCATGAACTCCCACAGAAACATAATGTTTATTTACAGTTTTTCAAATGTCACATCTTTTTTAAGCAGTTAGCTTCAAACAGAGATCTGAGGTCTGATTTATGACTGCAATGTTCAGTTCTGGTTTATCTCAGCTGTCATTGTCGCTCCTTCGCTTGGCAGTGTGTGAATTTGAAAATATGACCCGATCCATATCTAGAGCTCTTTTGAGCAACCACATTGCATTATCCTGGTAACCTATTCACAACACCGTAGTACCACAAAAATACTGAAAATTTCTTTTTTTTTTTTTAAATAACTTTTTTCAACATTGATGATGATAAGAAATTTTTCTTGTGCAGCAAATCAGCATATTAGAATACTGAAGAATGAAGTAGTGACTGCTAAATAATTCAGCTTTGCAATTACAGGAATAAATTAAATTTTAAAATATATTAAAAAAAAATATTTGAAATTGTAATTATAATTCACAATATTGCTGTTTTTATGTGTGTATTATGTGTATATGTTCTATTAACACCAGCTATGATGCAATTCTTAAGTCCAGTTACTTTCAAAAGTCCAGTTTGTGCAAACATGGCTTGGGAAAGACTTTCTTACTCTTTCATGCTGAGCTTTTTTCTACAGAGGCAGAGCGAAAGCGTGAAAGGGTAAAAGAGGCTGAGAGAAGGGATGAAACCTCCTGCCTCTGAGTTACAAACACCTTTGAAATGGCTGACATTAAAGTGTGGAGGATGTGGTCCACTCTCTCTCTTTCTCTTTTTCTCTCTCCGTCCCATCATTCCCACACGCATATAGGCGTACACACAAACACACACAGCAGCACACTTCATCTTCAGCTGGCACATCTACTGAGAGAATGATATCGTTTTCACTTTGAGGTTTTTCTCTTTGAATGTCATCTGTGCAATCAGGTCCCACCAACCGTTGCTGACCGCTTTGGATCAGAGGCGCTGGTTTTTGTCACAGCTGAAGTCGAAATTGAAAGGTTTCATTTTAATTCAAGGTCTTTGCCAGTACAGTTCATTAGTAAGTAATTTTAATAACCTCACATCACTAATATGAAGTAAAAGAGCAGACTTTGTCATCCTAATTAGGTCCGCCACCTCTATGACACACACGAGTGTTTATTAAGAAATGCTCCGTGTAATTCAAACTGCCATCATTCTGTTGTGGAACATATTCTGCCAGCGTTTGTACAAGCTGGTTAACCTCGACACAATAACCATCAATCCTCGGATCACGCCTCTGCGAGTTTCACGCTCAAATAAAACATCAACAGGCAGACCTTGTGTTTTTTTAAGTTATGCAGCTCAAAAGAAAATGAGCTGCTGTGGAGAACGGTGGGCATAACTAACCCTTGCCTATAGACATCTCAGCTCCATCGATTTGTTACAGAATCTCTTGTGTGCCAGATGCTGAAGCGCACAGGGAATGAATCATTGTTGTTACGCCGTTGTGTACAGAATGATTCAGAATAAGGTAAAAGCTGGCCGGGACAGGTAATGGCTCTCTGGAGACGAAGCAAAATATTGTCAGTAGAAGTATTCCTATTAAGCCGATATGAGTAATGAGCCATTTGAGCATTTATGCTGGGTTTTGGGTACTTAATTCTGGGTCTGTGGAAAAGACATCTTCCTCTAGGAATTCTTCAAAAGGTTATAGTTTGTATCCTATTAGGTTGGTTATATAAGGTGATAGGTTGATAAGGTTGATGTTGATGAATGCTCCCGGATGGTGCTTGACATGACTCTGGAAATATATTTCATTATAGACCTGGTGTTTGTGTCTATGTTTTGTTTGTAATTCTTTGTGCAGCTAAGTTCATCGCCTACAATGTGCAGTGTGAAGTGGTAAGGTTTTGACCGGGTCAGAGTCCCTGTAATGCAAGTTGGTGCGCTCGACAGCTATTTTCTGTTCTTTTGTAAAATGATGTTTCTGACAGTAGTATCATAAACTGTGCTTCTCAAGCTCAAATCATGCAGAAAGGACTCTAGCTAATGTGTGTGTCACTCTTTTTGTTCCTGAATAAATCCATGAAATCACATACTCTCTGACTTGAATGTAATCCGGGTACTTTTTCCCACTGTTTTATGAATACTGTGAATTTGACATACTACTCTGTTCACATACTGTTTTTATAGTGATTTTGGATGGAGCCATAGTCACTTGTTTTGTTCCTGACTGAATCTGTTTTTTGAACAAATCATTGAGTGAAAGATTCATTGACTGACTCGTAATGCCAGATACTTGTTTTGTCCCTTTATGAATCAGATGGGCATCCGCAATCGCCTACTGTCTGAGTAGGAAGTATATTTCAATTGGAATTTGCAGTCATTAAGAAATTATGTTTTATATAATATGAATATGGGTAGTATGAATTAAATCTGGACGCACTACATCCGCCAGAAACTGTTGTGTCACTTCACTGCCTTTCCCGTGGCCATTGACTGCACACTTCAGAATCTAGGTGAAGTAGTAAGTTATCCAGGTACTTTATCGCTACTGTTTTCGAATACTATGAATTCAGACATACTACTCTTTTGGCATACCGTTTTTCGTATATATAGTAGGGAAGTATTTGATTTCCAGACGCAGCATTTGTTTTCTAACAAATCAGTTGAGTGAATGATTAACCTTTAAAGACATTGCTTGTTTCCTTCTGAATTAATAAGTGTTTAACATATTGTTAAATTAATGATTCAATGACTGATTAATAATGAGTCATTTGTTTTGTTCCTGAATGAATCCATTTTTCAATGCATTGACATTTTTGGAATTATTGGAAATTTGGAATTTTAATAATTTTTTTATATACTGATTCAGTGACTCGCTCATAAAGACAATCCAGTGTTGCCATCTACTGATGTGCCATGTTTGATCTGAACTACAGGAATCAATGCTCATATTTATATTAATCAAAGTATGGCATTATGTTACTCAGTTTTTAAGCTTGCCCTCAAATCACAGTCTGCAGTGATGTCATTGTGCTCACTGCTGATTATTAACATGCTCATGTAATTATGAAAATTAGAGGGAGCATTGTTGTGACTAGGTACTTGGCCAGAGAAGCTTGAGAACCATTAGTTTAGACTGAATGTGGCCGTAAAGCACTAAAGCGAAACGGGCCTCGTTAGTCACGATCAGAATAGTGTAAAATCTGTCTGCCTCAGTGGTGTGTGAGGGGGAGAGAGGGAGTGGGAAGCAATTGCTTTATGAAATGAAAAAGGACACTGTGATTCATTCAGGAGAGCTTAGCATCTTCTCCCCTCTTCGCTACAGCTCTGACCTGATCAAGGTAGCGACGATATCCTTTTAGTGCTGGTTGTCATGTGCCTTACAATGGCTTACAACTGGATTTGAGGAGTGAAAGCAGCATCTAGATCAGTACGAAAAGACTGTTTCAAGCAGGATTAATTAGCAGATGCCAGATTCCACTATAGGTCGGATCAATAGATCAACATGGTTTTGTTGTACAGGCTATTATTCCTCTGTGCTCAATACTTAGGGAATGTTGGATCGCCTTTTCTCTGCTCCACTTTAAATTGAAAAACAATGGGGCATTTTTTACTATGGCCTTTAAATAAGACCTTTTTTCTGAGTAAATTAATGTAGAGGCTGCTTCCACATAAATAAATAAATACAAAAATCAGAGAACATAAATAACTAAAATAATGTATAAAATAAACCAAAAAAGTATAAAATAAGTAAATAATAAAACTAAGTGAATTTGACATTTTTGTGGTTTCACTCTTGATTTCTCAAGAAATAATGAGTTGGAAATAATGAGTTTAATTTTATTATTTACACTTTTATGTTTCTCTTCAAATTTATACACTGCCATTCAAACATTTAGTTTTTTTTGTTTTGGAAAGAAGTCTCTTATGCACATCAAGGCTGTATTTAGCCTATTTGATCAAAAATACTGTAAAAAAAATAATGTTGTGAAATATTTTTACAACTTTTAATATATATATTCTAAAATATAATTTATTCCAGTGAAGGCAAAGCTGAATTTGAAATTTGAAAGCCGTTACTTCAGTGTCACATGATCCTTCAGAAATCTAATTTGTTGTTTAAGAAACATTTCTCCAGACTGCGACCAAATAATTTTTTCTGCTGGTGCGACTAAATTTTGTGAGCGGTCGCACTGGCATAACCACTGCGTTACCCAACTCGCAAGTGCTGCATATGAGAAATATCAAACGGCAAACGAAACAAAAGCACGGTACTCGTTTGAGCTGCGCAGTGCGGACCGTTTATCAGCTCAAACCGGTCCAAAAAATGGTCCGAGCTCAGAACAGCTTTACTCGGGAACCAGTGTTCACTGTTACAGCACAGCGCTGCGAGATGCATTTGAACTCGCCGCAGAATGAATAAAGATTGCTGCGAGATCTAGTGAGAATCATTCAAATTCTGCACAGAATTCTTTGTTATAAATAGGTCAAACAGCGCTGACATAGAAAACCAGAAGCAGTAAGGCTAACTGTAACCATGGTGTTGTGGCAGAAATAGTCAAACGTTATTACATTATTCATTTCAGGGTTTGTACAACCTTTTTGAGAGTGAAATTCAAGCAATTTTCAATGACTTCCAAGAATTTCACACACCTGTTTCCAGCACTTTAAAGCTCCAAAATGATCCAATTTGAATGTTATTTGTAATGGGATGAGCAAAATATACTGTGGTGAACAAACACTTATGTAAAATAAAAAAATACATTAAATCACCATTATAACCTGTTTTAAAAATAAAACTGACCCTTTTAAACAGGTCCTCCAAAAACCGTATTTCCTGTTGATGAACAAAATCTTGATGAAGTGTTAGTTTGGAGTGATGCCATGTGATCGTCCTTTCACGTGGAAATCCCTGATGGTAGGCCTATATAATGAGTTGTTATACTGGATTAGTTCAGTCACCCTTTCGGTAGGGGTCTGGAAGACAGTGAAGATCTCACAGTTCCCACTGATCATTTCAATGAATCAAAGGCAGGTTCTAATGACAGTAATAACGACTTCTTATGAATAATACATTGAGAGATTAACGTCTGTGTGTGCGTACGTGCGTGTTTGTGCGCATCTGAAACTCTCTCACATCTGAGTGGAGCTGAGCAGAGTGCTAATGATCTCTCGTTTCGTCCGTGTGTGCCTGTGTGTTTGGGTAGGTGTGTGTGTTCTCCAAACTTGGAATGTCTCTCTCCGTGTCATTAGTTCTGTCTCCGTTTCCCAGGTAATGACCCCTTTCCTCTCGACAGCGGTCTGACTTTGTGACTGTATCGTTCTCTCTGCCTCTCTCTTTTTGGCTTCAGACAGTCATTTGCCTTTTGATTGTGAGGTGTTTCTCGTGACCTTGGACTGCCTGGTTGCCCTTGAGGAAGAACTGTTCCAGGGACCCGTTCAGCTGTCGCTACCTGACAGTTTGCATTATTCTTAGACAAACTTTCATTTCGAAGACAATTTAAGTCAATGTTCTATTATGTTTTCTCTCTTGGAGCTGTAAAATTTTATAGTCTGAATAATCTGAGCATGTTTCCATTGACATAAATTAACTCTCCCATCATGAATTCTCAGCTTTGACTGATTTGCATCCAATTTCAGCCCATATAAAATTCCTATCCATTTGTTCGCAAAGTGAACACACAGTGACATTGAGGATCATGAGGGTCACTGTAATGGATAACTAATCAAGCTCGGCTGCTGTAGTGATTGTGTAAAATGACACTGATAATTAGGTGAAATGGAATTGAATCTTGATAACGATCGCTAACCCCTATCATCTGATCTGGGGTCAGGTGAGGTTTAAAACCACCGTGAATTTCTGATAGGCGCAATTTTTTTGAAAGCCATTATTAAACGAGAATTTTGCCCGTAGTGACATGGCACACCTGACGGTTTGATTTCTTTCACATAGAGACAAGTGAGTTTTGGGGAGAGAAAGACAGAGATGGAGGAAAGAGAAGAAAATAGACTGGTGGAGAACCAGTGAGTGTGCGGTGTACATGTTGACTCACAGTCTGTGGGGATATAGACTGAAGCGAGTGTGTGATTGTGTGTGTGTATCAGAGAAACAGAATAGAAACAACATGACTGCAGGAACAGAAAAAAGGGTTATGAACTGTAGAACAGAAAAGTAAGGGATAGATTCTCTGTGTGTGTGTGTGTGTGTGTGTGTGTGTGTTCTCTGTGTGTGTGTGTGTGTGTGTGTGTGTGTGTGTGTGTGTGTGTGTGTGTTTGTGAAAGAGAGAGAGAAATAAACGGAGTGTTATTACTGTGAAAAAGCTTTTTGATATTGCCAGTCTGCCAAATACGGCTTCTGTTGAACTGAACTGATGGCCTTGACAGAGGAATAATATATAAGCAGGCATTTTGGCTATGTCACTGTATTCTTAAATTATTAATTTGGTCAATAACAGCATACAGCTAGGGCCAAAAATCTAATTGAAACCTGTAAATAAACAAAGGTTTTGCTTTTTAAAAATGTCTCAGTGTTTTGTTTTTGTCCAGACAATGGAGTCCACATGGGCAAAACCAGCTGAAACATTCTTCAGAATATCTTTTTTATTTTTGTGTTACAACTGAAGAAAGAAAGTCTTGCAGGTTTCTCAAGACATTTTAAGATTATTCACTATATATAGGTCACAAATCAAATGACTCTTGGTCATTTTTAGGGAATCAGAAATGTACAGTGTGAATGGTTTAGTTTGATTCTCAAACAAATGACTCATATGAAATTATTGTTTTTAGTGAATCAAAAACATACAGTGTGACCAGTCTGGTTTGTTTCCTGAACAAATTACTCTTATGAATAAATGAGTATATGCAAGATGGTTCTTTTTTAAGTGAATCAAAAACAAACTAAATGACAAGTGTAGTTTGATTCCTGAATAGGGATGGGCATCGTTTACATTTTATCGATACCGATACCGATACTGCTTATCAATACCGGTACTTTTACTATTTGGAGCAAAAAGATATGAAGTGAAAAGTTGTTGAAAATTTATTTTATTACTGCTGAATTTTAGCAACTGTATTAAAGATCTTCAGTCAAGAGCAGTGAATTATTTTTCTCTTTGTGTTTTATTTTATTAACATTAAAGGAATAGTTCACCCAAAAATGAAAATTGTGTCATCATTTACTCACTCTCAAGTTGTTTTAAACCTGAATGAGTTTCTTTCTTCTGTTGAACATAAAAAGTTATTTTGAAGAATGTGGGAAACTAAACAGTTGCTGGTCCCCAGTGACTTTCATATATTTTTCCTACTATTAAAGTCAGTGGGAACCAGCAACTGTTTGGTTACCCACATTCTTCAAAATATCTTCTTTTGTGTTCTCGTTCTTCTTTCTTCTCATGTTCTTTGCTCTCACGTTCTTTGTTCTTCTCATGTTTAGTACTGCCGCTTTAAGAGCTGCACGCATCTGTTACAGCACGCAAATGAAACGTTTAACCGGCAAGGCTTTAAAGCACGCGGAAATAATGTACTTTTGTGATTGCAAATAAGTCTTGTGAGTGTAACTACTGAATCAACATTTGATGTGAATGTGTCTCATGAGTTTCAGTTGGAGCTGGAGCCGCGAGACATAATACAGCGCATTGCTTGAGGTAGATGTTGTGTTTTGTTAGTAAATGTTTCATTATATTACTAGTGTTGCCTCCTTCGTTCACTATTACACTACTGCATATATTGCATCTGACTAGGGCTGTCGCGATAACCGCAATATCGCAATACTGTATATACTATATACCAGGGTTCCTCAAATCTTGCCCTGGAGGGCCAATGCGCTGCAGAGTTTAGCTCCAACCCTGATCAAATTCACCTACCTGTGATTTTATAATGATCTTGAAGACATTGATTAGCATGCTCAGGTGTGTTTGATTAGGGTTAGAGCTAAACTGTGCAGGAAAGTGGATCCTGTGGGCCAGATTTGAGGATCCCTGCTATATACAATATCGTTGATGAGCAAACCGCAGAGGAATGCAAGAACTGTATATATATATATATATATATATATATGTATGGCGATAATACCGCATACTATTGCGCTATTGAGCCACTCAAAATTACCGCAAGGGAAATTCCCTCACCGCGACAGCCCCTACATCTGACACTGGTGTCGCTTAGTTTTGTAACGTGAGCCCACACTTTCAAACGTTTCACTCTTGCCGTGATGACTGATCGCACGCAAACACACAGCACATGCGCATGGATATCACACGCACGTCGAGCAAACGTCGGCAACATCATTCAGTGAAGGAAAATGACAAGCAGCAGCTTCTAATTCGTCGTTAACATTGAAGTATACGGAGATAAAACAACGCAAGTATCGATAACAGTATCGTTTGTCCTGAAGCTTATCGGTACTCCGGTATTGACCCAATTACGTACCAGTCAAAAAAAATACCAGTTCTCGGTACCCATCCCTATTCCTGAATGAATGTCTCTTATAAAATGGTTCTTTTTTATAATAGAAAACATACAATGCGACCAGTGTTGTCTGTTTCCCAATCAAATGATTCTTGAGCTGGTTCTTTTTAGTGAATCAAAAACATACAAGGTGACTAGTGTAGCTTGATTCCCAAAATAATGACTCTTGTAAAATGGTTCCTTTTAGTGAATCTGAAACATACAGCATGAATCAGTGTAGTTTGATTTTGAGACAGTTTTTTTAATGAATCCAAAACATAGCATATGTATCTTATGATTGAGATATAATGCATTCTTATGTTGTTGATTTATTCCTGAGGAAATTTACTCAATCCGATCACAATTTTGTGCAAAAAAATAAAGATTTTAATTTAAAGCAGTTTATGCTACCAAATAGCACATTCTAGTGCTGGAACAGAAATCAATAAAAAAAAAAAGACATGAGAGAGAGGGATCAGTGAATGTAGTGGATGGTCACATTAGATGACTTCATATCCTTCTGTGTTGGCTGGGGAATGTGAAAGTCTGGCCCCAAGAAAGAAGTCACTCAGCAGGGGAGATAAATTACCGCCACCTTTGTTACAGTCATTTTTAAGAACGTCCTCGTTTCATTTTTAAAGTGCACCATCATTGACATTTAGCTGGAGGCTACATAGACTTTGTTAGTAGAGTGTGTGTGTACATGCTCCAGCTAATACACACCTATGTGCTTTCATTGCCCTTCAGTCTTTCTCTGCCCTTCCTATTTCCTTCATTTTATTCTGAAAAATTTAATATTATCAAAGAAAACCTCCATGGTTGAATAAAATTCTCTCTCATCGTGGTTAGATTAATGTTATCCCTCGTGACTGCGGAGGTAGGACAGAAATACCGTTCCATCACCCCTGTCAGCTGCTCTCAGATCTGAGTGTGTGTAAAAGAGAGTGTTTCATTTTAAAGGCGAAAAAACGTAAGAAACGCAGCCAGCAGATTCATATTCTATGCATCGTTGGACCAGAGGAAATATGCAACGTATACTAATTTAGTGAACATATTCATCAGCCCACTGGGAGGTTTAAAACTTACGATTCAGCCAGATGGATCCTCTTGATGTTCACTGCTGCATTCTTTCTGGTTTTATCACACACACACACACATCTTGGTTCATTAAACTCAAACCTTATTAACCCTTATGTACTGTTCAGGGTCAATTTGACCTGATTTGATTTTTGAATTGTCGGAAATATCAGTTAACTTAAACACTTGTTACAAACCTCCCTGTTTGTCTAGAGGTAAGTGAGGCTGTAACAAATAAATTAAATTTAAAAAAAGGACTGACGGCCGCATCAAACCCCTGATCCAGAAAAGCACAAACGCAAACTTAAGCAAATAGCTTTTTTATTAATAACAAAAGAATAACAAAGGAAACAAAAAATCTTCAAGAGAGGACAAGGCCAACATAACAAACATAACTCTCTTAACTATCAACGAAAGCTTTAAATAACCTAAACAAATGAAAATAAATAAATAAATGACAGAGTCTTACCTTACTCTCTGACTAACATAAACATAGGTAAATCTCAAGTTCAAAGAAAATGGTTCCAAAAAGCAAACGAAAGTATTTACACGAAAATTAAGAGTAAAACAAAATAAACATCAATACGGGAAATATGCACGTAGCGTTCACACGCTCTCTCATAGTTTGCAATTGAGCAATTCATTCACAAAGTTAAGAGGTAACTTGCACTCGCTCGGTCGCACTAAGCTACACAAAAGAGAACATTTCTGGATCAGGGCAAAGCGTGAAGCGTGTTGCCGTCAGCAAAAAAAGTTGTAAAAGTACATTTCTAAAAAGTTATAAAAGTTTGCATTTATGAAATTGTAAAATATAAAAATATAATTTTTTTATATTTTATATAAAATATATATTTACAAAATATGTTTACCTCCAAATCTTCAAGAAAATCAAAGCCAAACATCTGAACAAGTTTTGTGCCAAATTCTAGATCCATTTATTTCCATTTATTGTTTGAGTGATCTGCACCATATATTTCCATTATTTTCAAAATATTTATGAAGTAGACATCCTATTCAGAAATAGCTTGGGCAGTAACTTTAAAGGGGTCATGATGTTGCTAAAAAGAACATTTAGGTAGGCGTGCTTGACTCTTAACTTTTATAAAGAATATCTCTTTGGATTTGAGACTTTAGTCTTTGCAACTTTACAGATCTTCTTTATGCACCAAGAGCTTGTAACACTCCAAAGAGAAAGGAAAAATTGAAATCGCATCATATGACCCCTTTAATATTTGATTTGAATTCAATCTCTAAAACACATAAAAACATGCGTATAGAACAAGAGTGTGTTTGGCATCACAACACAAATGGAGAATCTATGTCTATTTATCTATTGCTCTCTCATTTCTTTGAAAAACAGTCACCAAATATGAAAACTAGAGTCTGAAACCTTTCAAATGATATATAGTTTGTCAAGATTACTTTAGATTTAGACCAAGATATTATCGTTAAAAAATGTGTAATCTCAAACATCCCACAGGTGTGGGGGAGGGCCGTCAAAAATTGTGTTTGAAAAACATTTTTATAAATCATAAATTCAGATATTTATTCTTTGTAATTTTTGAAAAGTATTGATATTAAAAGTTAATTAATTGTACTTGATTATATGTTTTTTTTTTTTGGAATTACATTGAATCCAATATGGGTCAATCTGACCCGGACTGTACAGGAAGTAACCAGTACATGAGGGTTAAGCATCATCACTGAATGGCAATCAAAGGTCATCATTATGGCACTAAAGGTTGTGGATGTGCTTGCTATGGTTATTTCACAATAACTTGAATGCAAATACGAAATAAGCAGGACACACAGACCCTCGTGCTCAAATGTAGTCAATAAAAACCCTCTGTACACATTCAGTTTGTTTTCCCAGAAGTGTTGTTGCCTGTCTGCTAGAGGAAATGTTGAAAAATTAAATTTTGTTTTTCAAACCTGTCAAAATAGTGCCATTTATTTTGCGAACTATTGCTTTAAGACGGATATTTTAATAGCTTCTTTGATTTAAAGATGAGTAGCAGAAATGCCGATGTTGGAACAATTTAGGTTTACTGAACTCCATGATTCAGCAATTCATTTGTATCGTCACTTAAAACTGTTCACAAAGTCCATCCATGGCATATTATTTACATTAACCCTTTCGCACGTGAGTTTAAAATATTCTAGTTGAGCCCCCAGCGTGAGTTTTTTAGGCAACCGTTATTTTAGAATGTATCGCTTTATTGTTTCCATGGCAACGCGTCATGCTTGTCATGTGACATAACGCAGCCACAATAGCTCTGTACGTGGATCACTTTTATTTAGTTTTTCCTGTTTTATTCAAAATATTCACAAACATGCTGACTATATTATGAAATATCTGATATTCTGATTCTGAAATATGTGCAAGTAAATCTATTTGGTAGTTTAAACACTTTTATATCGACTGTGTTAGTTGATCTATACCGGGTGATGGGCGCCGCCATGTTAGTTCGCGCTGCATCTGAGCTGTGGGATTTACAACATGCAAATTCATCCTCTCCTCCCGAAACACGTTAAAGTAAGTCTCCGGTAAACTGGGAGAAGAGCAGAGTAAACTTTATAGTTACCTACACAATCTGTATATGATATCAATAAAACATGTCGTCAGATTATATTTGTAAGGATCATTATTGCCATTTCCATAGACATCAGCGTGTATTTTACAAACTGTAAATGTATGGTTTTGCTAGTACTTATGTGTATTTAAATGTCTGAAACCTAAAATAAGCATTATATGGTTGAAAACACTGAATATTTGTGATAATATGACAAGCGCTCAGCGCGTCCGATCTGGCTCCACGCCAGCCAAAGCGCGAAAGCAGATTTAAATTCAGCGGTTGATTACGTGACGCACTGAACGTTCTAATCACACCAGTGTGATCGTACGCTTCAGGGACCAGCCAAGATTGATCACACCCATGTGATAGTATGCATCAAAAGGTTAAAAGAAGTTAGCAAGTAAATACTTGAGTTAATGTTGATAATAAACATTTAAAATATTTTGTTATTAAATCTTGTATTAAATCTCAAATCTTATATTAAATCTTAAATATTAAATCATATTTATTTGACAGAGCAAACTATTGAGATTTTTATCAGATATTTGAATCATATGAAAAGACAATGCTTGAACATTTGTTTGTAATACATGTAGGGATTTCTATCATATACGGACACTACTGCTATGCCCCTATCAGCCATCATGAGGGTTACTAATCACCCAGCACATGATTCCAATATTCTGGGTCGACTTCCTGCCGGTCTTGTCGTCATCCACTCAGAGGAGTGATTAAAGATTAATCCAATCAGGAGACAACAAAGTTTTCTGTGTATCAGCTTCAGATCCGAGTCCTATCAAAACCTGAATGAATTAATAATAATTAATTCCCTTACAAATTTAAGTAATCAAGTCATTACATACAACTTTGTGTCGAAAGAAAGGAAACCACAGATACACTGCCAATATCCTCCTCCGTCCCTCACCTGGGCCTTGACTCCCTTCATTCCCCCGAAAACCTGGATTTGAAAAGGATGTTTGATAAGATTCCTATTGATCGAAGGCCATTTCTGCTACAGTTCTGTATTCCTGAGGTGTGCTGCCTCCTCTGAATTTAATTTAGCCGTAGAACATCAATAGCTCAACGTCAGTGGCTCCATCGCTTACTTTGGAGCCCAGTGGGGCAGCAAAGGCTGTTACGATGATTTCCCAGAACTGTTTTTTCCCCCACATGTCCCTGCATCTAACATGAATCTATTCATTACTACTCACTGCGAAGGCAATTATGAAAAATTGATTTTTATTGATTCGTGGTATTATGTAAAGCAATTATGCAACTGTACTGATGTTGGCGGTGAGTAACATGATCAATAGCTGTCGCATGTTTTTCAGATGAGATGTGGTGTTCAGTTTGGGAGTGCTGGTGCTGGTTACATCAGTGGTCTAATTCAATGAAAACATCTCCAATGACTTGCTAAACATAAGGCTGGAAATGAGCACTGCTCCCCTGAAAATCAGTTTTAAGCAGGTGAAAGAAAAATAATTATTCGTAGAATAATAAAAGAATGCTTGAGGCAGTGCAGAGCTTTGCCTATTTGGAGAATTGCACATTTAAATGCCAGTGTATCTAAAGCCAATTAGACGTTTTGTATTTCTTTTTTATCGCTCTCTTTTTCTTTCTTTACCTGCTATGTTCCTAAAGTTTTTATGCTTTTTTTCTGATGCGTATTGCATGATGCTAATTGGCTGTCTTCATGCAGCTTCTGAGAGACGAGGTGCTTATAAGGTACTTGGCTGATGTAATAAATAATTTTCAGGGAAAAAACTAATAAGTTTGCCAGGTTGGAGGTGTTGTAGTGAGCAAGTGTAACTCCAGTTGACACTGTTTAACATTTGTATTTATGTTTGTAAAATGATTGGTACTTGTTACTTATTGACGAAAGTCTACATTACTGTTCTTTTTTCCCAATGTTCTCCATACAACCATTCATGGACTGAGACTGATGTGAGAGACGTTATTTATTATTTTTCTTTTCCCAAGATGACCCGTTATTTCATCTATTTCAGATAAACAAAATTGATTGTGATTGGTCTCTTTATATGTCTGAAATGCCCTCTTTCTGAATAAGTGGGCATCCCTTAGCCAGAATAAGATGCATTTGATAGTTTAAATTAAAGAGTTACAATTTAAGAAGTCATATCATGGAAAACAGGATTTTTTTCCTAGGATCAAAGAAAGTGTGCAAAATGGTGCAAGGAAAGTTGACTAACAAAAAACTGATACAAAAGTGCAGAATATGGCCCTTTTAAAAGTTTGTTCTTTTTACAGGATGCCATAATTACAGCAGTAAAGCACTGTGGTAACAAATATGCCTCACTTCTCAAAGGTTTGTGTATGTGAACCTTCCTTCTTGTAGACCAATAACTCCTCCATCTGGGTGTGCTGTGTTAGCAGTCTGCCAGTAAAAGCATCCTCACGATCTTTAGGTCTAATAAAGGCACAGTCTCTCAGTATGTGTCATGTCCAGAGGAATTGGCTCTGAGAGAAGCGAGCGAGTCTTTCAGATCATTGGTCTTTGGGTTTATGAATTATACACTCACACATCAGGCCAAAGAGAGTAATGATGTTCACTTTCACTTCTTCTGTAGATCAAAGTAAAGGTTTATCCATCTTTCTTTCCATCTCTCTTTTTGGTTCCATCTTTATCCATCCCTGTCTCTCTCTCATACACACATTCGCTCACAAACACACTTATACACACAGTAGTAGTATTAAAATCTTAGTGTAGATGAAAGAGACAGAATAACTGTGATTCGAGGAGTATAAAAAGAGAGTGAAAAGAAGTAGCGGATGAAACGAAGTGGTGTGTGAATTCTGTGACGCATCTGACAGCACATACAGTGTGATTTGAACTGTAAAAGCTGGAAGCTGATCTCAGCCGCCAGAGCGTTAGACCCCATCCTAGTTAACAACATGCTACACAAGTCCTGCAGACCCTGTCCGACACACTGAGGCAGATCAGGGAAAACCTTTATTGGTCTCAAGTTACTCTTTTATAACACAGGAGGCTTAATGGAGCTCCTAGTTAATAAATAACAGATTGCAGATACACAAACTGCTGATAAGATACTAATTCTAAATTCTTTAATTTATATTATTGTTTATATTTATTTATTTAAAATGCATGGTACACAATACTAATTATATAATCTCTTTGATGGATTCAGGTAGCAATTTGTTAGTAGATTCAAACCCACAATTGAACTTTCGAGCATTTTATTAAAGGGAACAGGCTCATAAGAGTCATTTGTTCTTGAATTGAACTACACTGGCCACGTTGTATTATTTGTTTTTGTGTGCGGGAGATTGCATGCGTTGTTTTAGTATTATTTTTATGGTACCCGGTCTGTTTATCTCATCACATTCAAGTCAGACTGCAAACTCATAACTCAGATAAAATATAATTTCTTTTGCTGTGGCTTTGTAGATTCAACGGTTCAGCAAACACTTGTTGACATGAAGTAAGAGTATAGAGCTGTAAAATTAATATGAATATCAAAGCCCACATAAATTGCTCTCTGCAGAATTTAATCAGAAATTTGTTGGCTTTTCTGACTTTTGATTGCAGGCCACAGCTGGCACAGTTTGTGACATTGTTGAGATCTTTTCTGGAGACAGTTAAGCAAAAGTCTCCATTTGCTTTGTCTAGGAGACTGCTGTCTAGGAGAAACCACCGAGATATTAATGAGATATGTGATTTTTTTTTTTTCTTTTCTGAAAGGTTTCAGAACACCGGGCACGACTTTACCCAATTTACCCACTTCAGACACTCACGCTGAGTCCTGCTGGTTTCGGAAAGCATTTCTGTCCCCATATGATCCCAGGGGACACCTCTGTAGTTTCAGCAAGACAAGTAGATGATTGCAGCAGAGGTCATGTTATTGATCACAAGGACATGGAGTGTGAGAGAGAGAGACGGAGACGGGAAAGGAAACCAGGAGAGGCCGTCTGCAGTGAAGCGTCAGGGGAACAGAAGCCCAGCAGGGAAGCGTTTTGATAAATGAACGGCATTTTAGCAAGGAGACACTTGACTGTAGTGCAGGATCTATTCATTGACGTCACTTCTGAAAGAAGTGTGTGGGTCCATCCGTGCGGCCGTCCAGAAGTTGCTTTCAGCGTTCTACTGGGAACAGAACAAGTTGAGTAATGATAGAGGCATGATTCTCTCACATACGCACACACAAGCTCAAAGTACACAAGGTTATGAGCTGCCCAGCTAAGCGCCAGATCCCACACATCAGTGTGTGGCGGTCCAGATACAGTGAAATTTCTGCTTCTGTGTGCTGATTTATTGAACCGAAGCTTCTGTGTATCAGATTAATAAAAGAGAGTTAGATCTTTTCTTCTCCATCCCTCCTACTATTTGCCATTAGACATTTTAAAATGTGTGTGTATTTTGTTCTATTTTTGTGTGCAAATAGTACCTGAAATTGTAAAGAAATACTTCACACGTGTCACCATGTGCGTGTGTTATGAAAAAACCTGCCTTTCATCATTTTCACAGAATTTGTTTCTCATTGGGAAGCTCTTTTTAGGGTGTGTGTGTGTGTTTTTGGCTCTGTTCTGTGTTTTGTATTAGGACTTTTAAGAGATAAATGTATGCGGCTGAACCTTTGCTGCTCTGCCCTGAATGTGTGTGTTTGTGTGTGTGTGTGTGTGTGTGTGTGTGTGTGTGTG
>NW_015555741.1:1925153-1928467 GCF_001515605.1 Sinocyclocheilus anshuiensis | reverse complement strand
TAAGAGATAAATGTATGCGGCTGAACCTTTGCATCTCTGCTCTGAATGTGTGTGTGTTGGAGAGAGAGATGGCCAGGTCTGTGAGCAGGTGCTGGAGTTAATGAGTGTGTTTCCCTCTGGAGTGTAAGACCATATGACCTTGTACGGGTAAGACATGACTCCTTTGCAATAGCACTCTAATATATCACCGCTGTGTGTGTGCATCTGTGTGTCCACAGGTTTTCGGGGATTATTATCATTTCCAGCACAGGGGTGTGGTGAGGAGGTCTTTGTCCGGCCATCGCGGGGTTCATGTCCAACTGCACACCGAGCCACAGGTAAAGAAAAGCCACAAGGAAAGTCACTCACAAACACGACTGTACAGATGACAAAGTGGAGAAGTGAGGTGGGAGGTAAAGAAAGTGTAGGATGAAAAGAAAAAGGAGAAGATAGGAGGGGGGAAGAGATGAGAAGAGAGAACACAAGGAGATGAGAAGAGATTAAATGAGAGGAGAAAGCGGAGAGAAAAACACAATAAGAGGAAATGGGATGAATGGAGAGGAGATTGGACAAGAGATGACAGAAGACATTGCAAGAGGACAGGGTGAGTTGAGACAAGACAGAAGGTTGGAGATGAAGGAAAAGAGAAGCGATGCAAGGAGAGGATATGAAAAGATATGACAAGATGGGAGGAGACTTGAAAGGGAACAAAAGGAGAGTTGATAAGGGAGGAGGATAACATGAAATGGAAAAAAATAAGAAGGGAGGGAACAGATGAGACAATTGGAGTGGAGAGGAGAGAATGATTTCTCTCAGTACACCACTTTTATTTTCATCTCTTCTCATCTCTTCACTGCTATCTCCTCTTTTCTTCTGCCCTCTTCTCCCCTCTCCTCTCTGTTTCTGTGGGGTCTCCTCTCCACTCCAACTGTCGCATCTGTTCCCTACCTTCTTATTTTTGGAGATTAAATGAGAGGAGATGTGAAGAGAGGTGGAGGACAAGAGAACTATGAAAGGATAGTAGACCAGATGGGAGGAGACAAGATAGGAGAGAGACAGATAAAACAGGAAGAGATGGGGTGAGAGAGAGATGGAGGCAAGAAGAGAAAATGTGCAAGTGGAACACATGAGGTGGTTGGACAGGAGATGAGAAAGGGGGAGAAGTGGGCAGAGGAAAAGAGGAGATAGAAGGGGGGACAAGAATAGATGAGAGGACACAAGATGAGAGTAGGAGAGGGAGGAGACAAGATGAAAAGAGTAGAGCAGGAAGGAGTAAAGAGTAAAGAGATGAGACAAGGGGAAATGATAAAAAGGAGACTAGAAGAGGTGGGATAAGACCAGGCAACAGGAAAGAAGAAGAGACAACAAGAGACCAGAGGAGATGAGACAACTCAAGAAGGTTGTAGATTAAATAAGAGGAGAGTCGATGTGAAGAGAGGAAAAGGGAAGAAATTAAAGGAAAAAATATGAAAAGATAAGAGACGAGATGTGAGGAGACGGGATGAAATGGGACAAGAGAGCAGAGGAACTGACGAAGCAGGAAGTGATGAGATGAGAGGGATTGAGGCAAAAAGAGAAATGAGAAAGGAGGGGAACAGATGAGACATTAGGAGAGGAGATGATACAAGAGGAGGTCAGACGAGAGGAGAGTTCATTAGCATGCCATGACAAAGTAGTTCGGCCAGAGTCTCAGATGGTTGACTGACTGTAATTATTGGTGTGTGTGTGTGTGTGTGTGGTAGTACTAAAGTGCAGGACTCTGGCTATGCCGATAAGTTATCTGAGAGCAGCACAGGCATCCTGAGCGACTGCATATTTGGGCCGCTGGCTGCAGGCTTCCATAGATCTCCTGCTGACAAGCCTCTTATCTTCACTCTCTGAAGCTTCAGACACTAGTTAAAACTCTGTGCACACTCCGGAGATCCAACTACACGGCTAATACTGATGCCCTCCCAGACCCCACCTGCCCGCCAGACGCCAGCAAAAGAGACCGGATGACTCCTAACATTGATCCATGACAGCGGAAAATGAGAGAGAGGAAGATACAAGCTGGATTGCTGCTCCCTTGTGTGCTAGCCTCTATTTATGCAAGGCTAACAGCATCAGGGTTCCGCTCTAGGCCCGTTTCTGTTGCCAGGGTTCATCTTGGCACAAGCATCACGCGTACAACACGCACACACGCATCGCCTGCTCTGCATTCCAAGGTCAGCACGGTTTTATGCTAATGAAGTAGATTTCTGAAGGCTGCCGCTTGTAAGCACATTCCCTCCAGCGACCGGAATTTATACGAAATTGAATGCAGGTACGTGATCGTCTTCTCCCTCGCTAACCGGAATTTCATTCGCTCGCAAAAAGTCAAAGTGGACTTCTCAGAAGTTTGCTGAGGAACGAAGGGCAGCAAGATGTGAAAGGAACAGAAAATGCATTCTTCCTCCAAATCTGACCTGGCCTTGTTCCACATTTGCTGTTTTTGTGATAAATTTAGCCCAGCGCTGGCATTACTGCAAAACAAGGGCGTAAAGGACGACTCACTCAAAGGATTTCAAGCGTACATGCGTGTGTGTGTGTGTGTGAAAGAGAGTGTGTATGTGTGTGGTGTTTGTGTGAATCGCTTTCGTCTTTCAGCAGAACACTAGCTGTGAACGCTTGCTACTCAAGCGAATATAATAATGAGAAAAAGAGTTGTATTACTACACTGGAAGATTTAAGCTCATTGTTTTGCACTGATGTGCAAAAATTGCATGTACAGTACACAGCAGTTTCCAAAAGATGAGTCTTTGGTTTAGCTTGAACCGCATTACATTGTCACATGGTCATGCGAGTTGGCTCCTGTTGTCATGACAGGAGAATATTGTTTGCTACATTTTGTTTTGTAGACAACCATTAATGAATATTTTTCCTACAGATTTTTTTGATACATATCAGAATGATTTCTAAAGGATCAACATATCAGAAAGATTTATGAAGGAATATGTGACACTGAAGACTGGAGTAATTGCTGCAAAAAAATCAGTTTTCCATAACAAGAATACATTTTAAAATACATTAAAAGAGTTAAAGCATGTCAAAACAGTTTTTTATCTTTTTTTTGTTTGCAAAATTACAATAATATTTCACAGTGTTACTTTTTTTACTGAATTTTTTTATTCAAATAATTGCAGCCTTGATGAGGATAAGAAACATTTAGTTTATATTTGTATTTAAATATATATATATATATATATATATTATTTATTACACTAAGACGGTTATGGGTGTATCTTTAAAGGTGGGGTAAGCGATTTCTGGTAGCCAATGTTGACATTTGAAATCACCAAAACAAACACGCCCCTACC
>NW_015555741.1:1924985-1925143 GCF_001515605.1 Sinocyclocheilus anshuiensis | reverse complement strand
GACTGAGATCGCGGTGATCGCACATGATCTGGTGGACGGGTTAGAGACGGCTCGTCCTATCTCCACTCGTGTTCGCTAGATCTAGAGCTCGTTCTCGAGGCTCGAAAGCCCGCGCTGCGGTTCTTCCCCCTCTGAGGGAGAGCTTGCTGATGCTGCCA
>NW_015555741.1:1924334-1924904 GCF_001515605.1 Sinocyclocheilus anshuiensis | reverse complement strand
GTACCGACAACACAGCGGTGGTCTCTTACATCAACGACCAGGGAGGTCTGCGCTCACGCCGTTTGTACAAACTAGCGTACCAGATCCTTGTGTGGTCCCAGGGCAAACTTCTCTCACTGAGAGCAGTTTACATTCCTGGGCATCTCTATTTGGGAACAGACATCCTGTCGAGGCAGGGGCCGAGGCCCGGGGAATGGGTGCTTCACCCCATGGTGGTGAAGTAGATATGGAGAGTTTTTGGCCAGGCCCAGGTCGACCTGTTTGCGACTCGGATGACATCGCACTGTCCCACTTGACTTTCCATTTCCACTGTAATGCAATAACTCTGTATTTAAAAAAAAAAAAAAAAAAAAAAAAAAGAGCTCAGAACTGTTTTTCTGACGGGCTGATATGACATAAACACTGTTAGCCATACATTTGTACATCCTCTAACATGCATATGTTGGATACACAGTTCATTTAAAAGCCTCTGGTGTGTAAAAATAGTAAATACCATTATGTCCTCCTGTTTTTTACACTAATAAAAATTATAGGAGCATTAAATAGTTTACAAAGAAACTTCATTCGAAT
>NW_015555741.1:1911331-1924317 GCF_001515605.1 Sinocyclocheilus anshuiensis | reverse complement strand
TTACGTTAATGGGGTCGTTTTTCAACCCGCGGACATGAAAAACAACCTGCGGCAACAGTGTTAAAGCAGTCCAATTCTGCGGGAAAACCGCGGACTTGGCAACACTGGAAGAGGATAGCTTCGTTTAGCGCATCAAGAACCGGGTTGACCGGGTACTCGGTACCACCGGTACTTAAGAAAACCTGGTACCGTAACGTTTTCATTTTTTTAGTACTGACTTTTGACAACACTAGTCATCAACATACAGCAAGAGTACATCAGAGTGGATGTTATTACTCAGATCATTTGATCTGGGAGGAATTGGATGAGAAATGTTTGAGTTCATCTAGAGATCTCACACTTTGCACACATTGCAGATTTATAGTCTTTGCAAATAGTGAGAAGCTATTTTCATTTTCAGATTAAACTTCTTTAATCTTTCACACACATACACAGCTAAATGAAACACTATAAAATAGCAGACTGAAAAGAACACCATGGGTTAGTGTGAAATGTTGATATTTTTATTGCTAGGACAAGCTGTGCAGAAGGGACATACATCCCTAGTTAAAGGTGAAAATTGAGATGTGTGATTTACAAGAATGTAGATGTGTAATATTTGAGATATTGCCTCTAATCTGTCTGTGTGTGTGTGTGTGTGTGTTCAGGTGATTTGGGCAGAGCAGCAGATTGCCAAGCGAAGACACAAGAGAGACATTCATATTGAACCCACAGATCCAAAATTCCCCCAGCAGTGGTACCTGGTAGGTAAAAAGTTACTGTATGTATTTATATTGTGGTTGTACATTGAGCTTTTGAATGCAATGCGTCTAAAGTGCTTCTACAGTGGAAAGGAGTCCGCCCTTGATCTGTGAGCTTTCACATTCTCTCTGATTCTTTCCCGCTCTAAATCTCCCATGTCTGTTTTGAAATATACAAACAGTATTCTGTGTGCTTACAGTCTCAAGATGACATGACATCAGAATAGATCCTTTTTTGCTTGGTTATTAAATGTCTCTCCTCTTATTGTGAATGATAATAAAGCTGAGAAAAGAGCTTTCAGCAAACGCTGCACTATCATGTATGTCTGCACTATGTTTGTACTTTCTTCTACACTGGAAGCTCCTGTCGTCAAGTCAAATTCCTGGTGTGTGTAAACATACTTGGTAATAAAGCTCTTCTGATTCTGATACATCAGTGCATGTAATTCTAAAGGACAGAAATGTTTTTCTAAATTTTTCATCACAATATAGAAACTTTCTCAGCCTCTGAAACAACTTTTCTGACCTAACCAAGGCTACCAAGGCATCCAGAGAGCAACCGGGTGGATCTGATTGGCGAGAACAGCCAAAGAGGACCTTTTCAGCTTCCACTAGTTTCTAGTGTCACAAGTTACATTAAAGTGAACCGAATGTTATCTCTGCGGTGACACTGAGGTGTATTGAAGTAGAACTCGAAAAGAGTCATCTAACCACATAAATCAAGCGTGATGAACACAAAGAAAGAATACATGCTGAGAATAGGAAGGTGCCTTATGAACTAATATAGAGAGATTATAAGGGTAGTTCACTCAAAACTGAAAATTCTGTCATCATGCATTCACTTTCATGTCGTTACAAATCAGTGTGATTTTCTTTGTGCAAAGTACAAAGAAAATATTGTAAAGTATTTAAAACTGTTAAAGTGGATGGGGTCCAAAAAAGCATTGGACTCCGCATATAGAAGAAAAAGTGAGAGATTTTTCAAAATATTCGTTTTTCGGTGAACAATCTTGGTATAGTACTGCACTATATCATGTTTGTTTGGGAGAAGAATAATTTATCCATTAAATGATTATAAACTAATCAAAGAAGTTAATTTGTGTTAAATGTATGCATTAAAAAAGTTGCCATTTTTTATAATATGAATTAGGCTGTGAGTGAGATTTGTGACCACACTAGATATAATAGATACTGTTCAAAAGTGTTCGAAAGTCAGTAAGATGTTTTTTGAAAGATATGAATGCTTTTATCCAGCAAGGATTCATTGAATTTAATTAAAAAAAAGACAGTAAAGGCATTTACATGTACAGTCAATACTTTTTTCAACATTGATAATGTTTCTTGAGCCTTAAATCAGCATATAACAATGTTTTCTGAAGGATCATGTGACACTGAAGACTACATTAGTTATTAATCAAATAAATGCAGCTTTGGTGAGCATAAAATACTTCTTTTAAAAGCATATTCTTACCAACTCCAAACATTTGAATGGTAGTGTAGATATAGACAAAGATATTTGCCAAATAAACATACATCTGAATTTTTAGGGAGTCCAAAATAAACCTATATTATTTTAATAGCAATTAAGATTTATATCATAGATTTTTTTTATTGAATAAAAAGAAGGCAGATAGTATTACAGCCTAATGTGTTCACAGTGGACAACACAAGTTCCACCCTACATTATGTCCTGCAGAATATTCTGTTCCACTCTGAAATACATCACAGATGTGAAAATGAGTTGCAAATTTTGTTGTCAAATCAAACGATGGCGTAAATAAGGCATGAATATATAAATATTTGTTATTCAGGTTAGTCCTGTGACCTGCACGCACATGCAGACAACAACCGAAAGAGAAGTGAGCTGATGTATTGACGGTCACGTTCACTGACAGAGAAGGCACAACATCATATTAACCTTCGCCGAATCTTTTTAAATCATTTTATTAAGTGATGACAGATTCAGAATGAGTCTGACTCACTGAGTTTATACAAAACTTACACAAAATAATTACTATGTGTGGGTGTATGCATGAATACTCGCTCACATCGGTATGTCTTCAAATATTTGTTTGCATAACTGCTTTTAAAGCTCCGTTCTGTATTCAGAGCATGAGCCCTAGTCCAAAACATATTAATGCGTGAACCGAACGACCAGAGAGCATCCTAGGCCACGGATGACAAAACAAACGCGAGAGCTGCCGTTCTCCATTAGCATACTAATCTGTTAAAGTTTCGGCTCCTTCACAACCTCTTTAAGCCACATCTGTACGCGTCACTGTCAAACATTACCTGAAACACACACACTTTGTGCTTTTATACTAGAAAATGGAGATTGTATCATTGTTGACAAGGGAATAAATGCTTTTTAAGTTGTTTACTCTGAAGAAGCAACACAGAACGATGAGCAATTTGATTCTGTCTGCTTATTTTTATGCTTTTTGTCAGGGGGAGAGAAGGTTGTGAAGGGGGCAGTTATCTGAAGACGTGCCAATTGAAGTTTTTCATTGTGTTTCTGCACCCAATTTCCACATTTGCGTTTAATGTTCGTCTTTCCGCATTGAAGGAAATATTCAGCTGTGCCATTTTAACAGATGGCGTTGAGCATAAAGCAAAGTGTGAGGAAATGAAATAGAGCGAGAGAAGGAGATAGGACAAGAACTTCACTGGGGAAAAAGCTGTCGGGTTAAAAGGAATGAGTTTCCACACCTTGTTGGGATCGTCCTGCCGACAGGCTGCCATCTGGGAGGAAAAAGCATGTGACTGTATGAGCAGTCATCTTTCATTAGCATTAGCTCCTGCAGCTGGGCCTTTCTCAGTGGCAAGGGTAAAAAATCAGTGTGTGTGTATATGTAAAGTCCTGCAGGTGGGCTTTCCTCTTCTGGGAGGTCTTGGTCAAAGACTGTTAACGCTCCCCTCCCAGAATGGCTCGGAGGGAGCTTTACAGAGTCTAACATTTGCCTTTGCTGAAGGGAAATAAAAGAACTGAGGAATCTGCCACCAGTGAACTTGCATGTAAAATCTGACTAATGATGAAAAATCAATTTTCTTGCAGTACAACCCCAGTCATGGAGACCTGAATGTGAAGGAGGCCTGGGCTCAGGGCTTCACAGGAAGAGGAGTGGTCGTGACCATTCTAGATGACGGCATTGAGAAAGATCACCCCGATCTAGTGAGAAACTATGTGAGCCATCCTTTTTCACAAACTACATTTTGAAGAGTGAGCAATGATATTTATATGACTGATTAATATATGTCACAGGTTTGTGGTCAGTAATGTTTTTTTTAAAGAAATTAATACTGTTATTTAGCAAGGATACATTAAATTGATCAGAAGTGACAGTAAAGTATGTATAATGTTGTTTTCAACATAAAAAAGAAATGCTTCTTGTGCACGAAATTAGCATATCAGAATGATTTCTGAAGGATCATGTGACACTGAAGACTGGAGTAGTGATGCTGAAAATTCAGCTTTGCCATAACATGAATAAATTACATTTTTAAATGAAAATACAAAATACTTGTGTTTTTACTGTATTTTGTTCAAAGAAATGCAAACCAAGAGACTAAAACATTAGATAATCTTATTAACCCTAAACTTCAAAGTACATTTGCGTACAAGTGTACATTTGAATATAAATACATTGGTATTATTTACTGAATTTAAAACTTTTTGACAAAAATCTTAAAAAGAGGCTTGTTATAAATCATTTGATATGCTTCAGAAATTGTACATGCAGGGAAAAATATATTTGTGTTGTGATCAATCAATTATCGCAAATTGTGGATGTACAAAATGCATTAAAATGAGGCAAAAATAGATTTCTGAAGTAAAACTGATTTTTCTGATACAAATCTTTAGAGTTAAGATTTTTAATTTTCTGTAGTTCTTCAGGCATTTATGAACATTCATAAGCTCTGCCCTCTTTGGTGCACTGATGATCTTGTCATCTATTATTAATTCACTGACATTGACGTTGTCATTTATAATTAATTTATTGACTCTTTCCAAACCTGAGCTGCCTACCTACACAGCATTTATGAGCATCATATGTAATAGTCAGTTAGTAATGTGGACTAGTTTTTGTGTTTTGTAGGCTTTATTTGTAGCAGTGGTGCATTAAAGGGAATGAATTAACAGGTGCAACATTTTTGAGATGGTTATAACATGCTTCTGGCATGTTGTGCTGTTAGACCGTCAACACTGCCAGGGTAAACTCTCTATCTGTAAAGCTGCATCTTGTTAAATTCATAACATTTAAAGCATTGCTGCTATAGCCATCAAAACACCACTTGTGCAACAAATTTGCCTTTGATGACAAATTTATGTCATAACATAATGAACGGTATGTATCAGAAGGGCTGTGCAGTCAGTGCTATTTTCAATCATTGGTCTTTGAACACAGGCAAATGGATATCGTTGCATCAAAAATGTCTCAGAATGTTCTGTTGCATGTCATTTCACTCTGTCTGGACACATTATATGAGTGGCCCAAAAGAAATGCATCTGATCTGCGTGTGGTGGACATGACCCTAAATCAGCCTAATTATACAGGGCTTCGTTAACATTAATGAGTCACTCAGATGGCCCACTTACTAGTCGATTTTGATATGTAATTTTGCACATTTCTGGTTCACTGAATTCTTAATGTTCTGATTCACAAATACATCATTTGCCGTTAAAGTACTTTGCACAGTAGAAATGTGGTTTCAGTAATACAGTCAGCATTATGAAAACTTTCCTTAATACCTGGTTTTGCATAGCAATTAGACTCTTCACAGTGGCTTCATGAGGTATTTGGGGTTACCGAACATTTCTATTCAGCCTTATTGTACATTCTATCCCATAATGCTTTCTGCTTAAATCGTTCTTGCCTCAGGTGTCTCAGGAGTTTGCAGCATTTTACCTTAACCATCTCTATGAATTGAATTCATATCAGCAGACAGTTTGCTACTTAAGAAGCATATCGGTGTGGTGGACATGACCCTGAATTAGTCTAATTATACCTAGTAGTGCTTGATTATTAAAATATGTGACCCTGGACCACAAAACCAGTCTTAAAAAACGAAATATCTCCCTTTGGAGTGGACTTTGAGATTTGTAACTTTCTAGATCTTTTTTATGCCCAAACATACACACTACACACTGACTAAAATTAAAAAAGTGAAAAAGCATAATAGACTGGTTTTGTGGTCCATGGTCACATATGTGGTTTTGCACATCCTTTGAATGTGAATCCATTTGAATATTCAAATACATCTGCAATGCCTAATAATGCCATCTAGGTAGGTGTGCATCCAAGCAATGCAAGATAAAATTCTCAGTGACAGCACAAAAGCTAAGGTTGAGAGTTGCAATATGATCTTTTTGATTTGTTATATTTTATTTTAAGGATCCTGATGCCAGTTATGATGTGAATGACAGAGATCCGGACCCTCAGCCCAGATACACACAGCTGAATGACAACAGGTACGAATTTCTCTCTCGTCTTTTTCTTTGCCGTTCCAAGCAGTGCATCCACAGCAGGGTTGCCAGATCTGTCAGCCTGCAACAAACATGCCATATTGCAGAAGCTCTTTGGTTGTAAATGTTTTAGAGGTTCTTTCAGGTAACGAGAGCCAGAATCTGTCTTGTGTAAACATGCGTACTGCTAACTCCGGCTGTGTTTGGAAACCTAGTGTGCCACCTACCTAGATTGCATTTTGGGTGCGTTTGATCAAGGTAGGCAGCTCGCTAGGGCTCTTCTCTTTGGTGCACTGATTTAAGCTGTGATGTACAGCGAGTAACTGCGGTGCAGAGATATAAAGTAGTTTGGAGCCGCGTTGTTCGGTAGGTTTAATGCAGTCAGCGAAGCACTTGCCGTTCAGAGACGTGCACCAACAGCTGTTAAATACTCATGAAAAATGCATTTTAGAGGAAATCTCATAACTGCACAATGTGCCTTTGGTTTCTGCATAGGGAGCACTTCCTTTTCTGTGCTTCTGCCTATCTTTCTGTTTTTTTTTTGTTTTGTCTCTGTCTGTCATGTAGCAGCAATCAGTTGCCTGCCGCAGCACCGTTGAAATTAACCGACCAGTGACCTCTCTCATCTTTCACTCTCCACGCCACTTTCCGTTTTTTCTGTCATTATTTTTAAAGAGCATTTTGAGCACTATTTAGAGATGCACAATCTACAATATAACTGTCCTCCGTCTCGCCTTCCTCTTGCTCCGTAAATCAGCTTAGATTTAATTTAGTGCACTGAAGACATTTGGATGTTTACTCTTCCTTTTTGATAGACTCGTGGCCATTAAGCATCACTAGATCAGCGTAATGGAGGGTAGCCTCATCCCACCCCTTTAACCCCCAGACCGTTTCTTCATCCCTCCACCCTGAAATCTCCCAGCAGCCCATGCATCGCTCTGCCGTCAGGGGGATTTGATTCAAATATCTTGCACTCTGGGCTTCCTGCCAGGGCTCTTTCTCCCTGTTTCTTTCCCTTGTTTTTTGTTTTTTTTCCTGTTCTGTTCAGAATCTCACAGCAGAAGGATGGAGAGGAAAGACTCCAAATTCGGTATCTCCTCAGAACAGTGCAGTTTACAAAGTTGCAGAAGCAAATCTTCTTTAACGAATCTGTTAACACTGCCACAGTCGTGTTGGAGCGCCTCACTCTGCTACTAACATGCTGAAGTTACTGTCTTCACTCCTGCTAATACCGTCGGCTGCTACTTAAAGTGTGACAGTCTCTTCGTGGCAACAGTGGAGCCGTAACAAGCATTCGTTATCCTCTCGGTGTCCAGACACACACACACACACATATCATGATCAATCAGCTGAGGAAAGTAGGGGGAGTCCATCCCCAACACCTCACAGGAAGTGTGGCACATCTTGAATGCTTTGGCTGTCAAGATCATTATCCTGAACTGAATCGGTTCAAGTCCATGAAATGAGAAGCAGAATGCATGACTGTGTCAATAGCCGAAACGTTGAGGCGGTCTCATAGAGGGCAGATTGCATCAGAGGGATTTATTCCATACAGATGAAAGAGGCACATTATGGATTCTCAACAAAATTATATGTTGTAAATTGCAACCGAGAAACAGGCTTCTCTTATGAAAGGCAGCTTGTTTTTACTTTTTTTGAGTCCCCTGTAAAACCTGATCTTGAGATGAATTGGAGCCTCGGCTATTGAGCGAAGCACATGGCAGAGTCATCAAGCCCTTCAATGTGATTAAATGGGAGATAGTGCCAGCGTTGCCAGGTTAGCGTCCATGCATCTTTTGAAGACAAAAACACATTTTTCTATATAGCCTATATATTGACACAGGCGTCGGTGTCCACACTAAAGAGTAATTGTTGGCTTCATGTCTTTTATGCACGGATGTGTGTGTGTGTGTGTGTGTGTGTGTGTGTGTGTGTGTGTGTGTGCCACAGCTCTGTTCAGTCAGAAATCACACAGAAGTAAATGATGGATGGTTATAATGTCTAATTGATTAAATTAGGTGTTAAACATTAATTAGTCAAATATAGACAATGGAGACATACAGTAAAATATTTTTTTAAAATAATGTTTGTGTTTTAGATGATTCCAAACATGAGTTGCTGGCATCGTCAGCGGGCTTAACTAACTAACTTAACCAACCAGGCTTGCTTTTTCAGCCAGCTCAGTTTCAATACTTCGCAATGATTTCTTCTGAAACTGTAGAGCAGGGGTGTCAAACTCATTTTCACTGAAGGCCACTTCAACATTATGGCTGCCATGAAAGGGCCGGTTGTAACTGTAAGACAAATGTTACTATTCCTTAACATATTGTTAAATAACTGTCTCTTTATTTTGTTATTACTTATTTAAGTTACAAATATTGCATGCATTTGCATAGATGTAATATATGTAATTGCTCTGTTATTTTAACATAAATCCTTTTAATTTATCAGGTTAAGAAATCCAAATTACTCTATAAATCAAAGCAAATAATAAAGACAGGTATCATCAAACACAAGTCATTAACTTTGTTAAAAACTTTTTTTTGTTACATTTATGGCACAACAAATAATTGTGAGCTGCTAAGAACGTGTGACAGATATGGTATGAGCCCGGTCTCATGAAAATGCGTATCAATAGCACGATTTTCTGTTTCTATTTGGCATGCAATTTATAAGTAGAAATTTACTTTGGTGTGCATATGATACGCAATCAATGCTTGTAGTAGAAAAAAAGAAGTGGTACTCAACCCCACTCCCCCACCCAAAAATAAATAAATACAAACTAAAGTACTAAAAAAGTACTTTTTAATTTTCATAATTCGCAATGAATGTATATAGTGCCACAATAAATAAATAAATTCATTAATAATTGTTTGCAATTCAATTCACATTTATTTGTATAGCACTTTTCATGATACACTGTTGCGAAGCAGCTTCACAGAAAATGAACATTTCTAAATTACATTTATTCGTTTACAGCACTTTTAATAAAAAATTGCACAAGTCAATCTGTGATACCAAACAAGAACACAGGGGGACGCCAAAAAAACACTGAACGAGCTACCTTGACCTGACTGTTCCAGATTTACTAAACCACTGACTACTGCGTAATCTAAAACACCTTCAGCCAGCATCCAGTATAAAACACTCGTGCTTTTAAGACAAATAGCTTGCTGATTTTTTTTTTACTGACATCTGTACGTGAGTACTATTTTCTCTGCCATCTCTGATGACATCGGCCGTGTTTTCTCTGCATTAGCGCTGTTTTGAACTTACTGTTTGAATGCATTCGCTTACTGGATCCTTAGACTTTCCAGGAGTTTACCGGTTGATCTGATCGCAAAAAACCTGCTTCTTGAATGAATCATTTATTTATTATAATGTATTGTTTTCGTTAAAATTTACTGATTTAAATTCGTAATTATTATTTTATTACTCTACGCTAGGGTGACCACCTGGCTATAGATCTGTTGCAGGACAGTAGATGTGATTTTATGGGACAATGCGGGACATATACATTTATTCCTGTTATGCTATGTAAATACTGATTTACATTCGTTGGCATATATGCGCCAATTTATTTTTCTGCCGGTGGATGCCCACACTCCAGGTTGCGTTAATTAAACTTAGGAAAGAAGATATTTTTTGAGCGCACACATTTCATGCGCTCTTGCATAGGCAATATAATGCGCTCTGGACATTTGTCAGTAAAATAACTCCATAGAAACAGCCTCAAACGATCTATTAAAATGAGAAGAAAGTAGTGTCTGAAAGCTGCAATCGATTTTTTTTTAATTCGTTAAATGAAAGGAGAATATCGTGTTTTTCCATGTGTGCTGCTTGACCATTGGTGCTCGAGCACTTGATGAGGTCCGCTTTATTCCTTTGAGCCGTCCACGCAGTCGTCATCAACGGAAAACCCCCACACCCGTAATCCTAACCATTGCGTATCATATGCACACCAAAGTCAATTTCTGCGTATAAATAGAACTCCAAATAGAAACAGAAACTTGTGGTACTGATACGCACTTTCATAATTTACGAAATAAAGCAGCATAGATTTTTATTTTAAGAAAATCATATGCTCTCGCGGGCCACATAAAATGATGTGCGGGCCGGAATAGTTTGACACATGTGCTCTAGAGGAAGCACATATGAGAGTATTTTCTCAGGTAAAAAAAATGAAAAAGCAGAAGATGCATCTCCATCTGCTCTTCATTTCTATCTAGGAGAAACAATTGAGATCTCATATTAAATATATCTCTTTTTCTTTCCTACGGGACATCGCCAGGTGCTCAGAATAATACGCTGATCCAAAGACAGCTGCCTTTCTTTGATATGTTCTCAGAACATGGCAACAAGAGACTATTTCAATGCCTATCTACTGAGAGGGAGACGGAAGCAAACACAGAGACAAAGGGAGACAGTTTCCTGTATTGAAGGGCACTGTAAGATGTTTTTTTTTAGTTCATTTCTTTCACATGTCCTTCATTTTCTTTTTGTTCCTATGTGTAGATGGCTAATATTCACAAAACGCTGCTTACATTTCTTTGAACCAATTCCACACAGACAGTGCAAGTGAGCTGAAAGCTCTGCGTCATTTCAGCAGCATCATGCTAATGTTAGATACTCATCCAGCTACTGAAGAGGGTGGAGGAGGATGGCATACGTCTTTGTTTTCGTAGCCACAATTGTACACACCTGCTTTAATCTGATCCTCCATAACCCATTTCAGCCGGCACTCCACATGTCCAGGATTTGAAGCTTTTACACTAATGTTCAGTGGGTCTGGTTTATTTGGAATGAACTCTCTGCCAATGACGACTGGACAGTTAAGTGCTTATTCAGATTCAAATAGAAGTGGCAGAAATGGTTTGGCGTAGACTGAGAGCTGGAATGACATTAATGGTCTCTCTCTTCGTCTCTCTCTATCTCACTTTGTGCTGTAGTTGTGATAAGTGAGTGATGTGCTTGCTGTTGTGGGGTTAGTAAGAAAAATATGGGCCTACTTGTTCTTTATTTGGCTCTTTTTATTTGCTGCTTGAACCAGTGGTTCCAAACGAACATATGTTTAATTGAATTGAATATTTTTAATTTGGCATTTAATTAAATTAATATTTTAATTTTTAATTATGCATGTTCATTTTCTCCTTTTTTACATTTATATTACATTTTCCAACATTTAAAACGTAATCTTTAATAACAATAAAAATGAATGAAGACACTGTTAAATGTAATATTTAGCAAATTTCAGAATGAATATCCATTTTCAACTATACATTATAGTATTGTGATTCAGTTGTAGCATTTTAAAATGTATGGAATATGGAATTGTAATATATTTAATTTAATTAATTTATTTATTTTTATTTAATTATACATGCTCATTTACCTTATTTTTACATTTGGATCATCTTTACAGTCTTTAATAACATTAGTAATTTAAAGACACTGTAAAATGTAACTATAATGTTCACTAAATTAATATCCATTTTTCATACTATAAATTATTATAGTATGATTTGGTTGTAGCATTTAAAATTGTTTTTTAAAATTTTATTTTTATTTTAGGAATCTACTAATTCCTTAGCAACAAGAATCTTAGACTTTTGCACAGGCAAGCATCAGTAAATGTTTCTGAAAGCTTGAAATGTATATTTATATGCATTTTGTATATTGCATATTGTAAAATGTATATTTATATTTCCCTGTTTGTTTGTTGTCTTATTTGTGGTGTTTAAATTACTGATCTTTTTCAATTGGGTAGAAGTTAGTCTTGCGTAGCCAGACCTTCAGACTGACGGCAGAAGGTGTGGTAACCTTGGCCTCTTTGAATGGCCAAGGCCTGCCCAAGAGGCCATATGACTGACAGCTAAAGCAACCAATCACATTTTTTATGTGCCGCGCCATGTTTAGGGGCGTGGAAATGTCGCCACAATAACAGAGCGGTGTGTAAAACTCTTGGACATATTTTAAAGATTCTATGCCACAAACTTTAAATATTTCAAATAATTTTGAAAATCCAGCGTTTAGTTGATCCTGATAAGCGCTCGTCGTCACAGTTGTAAACAAGGTGGCTTTCTTCTTTCGTGAGGGGGTTTGGCGCCACGGCATTTTTGTTTCCAGGTGGAACGTTAAGGGGGGGTACAATGCTGTTTCATGCATTCAGAGTTATTTACACTGTTAAAAACATGGCCAAAGTTTCAAAAAAACGATTTGGACATATAACAGAGTATTTCTGTGCCAAATACACACTTCCGGGTTTCTTACAAGTTTCGTAAAGTTTTTTTCGATCATGGATCTTCATTACGTCATGAAGGATTTTAATTAATCTGAAAATCAAATTAAGGCATTAAACATTTATTTTAAACCAAATGAAAATTAAACCCTTTTATTTTTTGGCAAACAAACTGAGGTTTACTGTTGAAATTAATACATGGAAGAAAATTTGTGTGAATATTCCTTTAAAACATTTTTTAATAGGCTAAGGTATTTACACTGTTAAAGAGTTGGATTCTCATACTAAACATGGGCAAAATTTCAAAAAACGAGTTGGACGTATAACAGAGTATTTCTGTGCCAAATACACACTTCCGGGTTTCTTACAAGTTTCGTAAAGTTTTTTTCGATCATGGATCTTCATTACGTCATGAAGGATTTTAATTAATCTGAAAATCAAATTAAGGCATTAAACATTTATTTTAAACCAAATGAAAATTAAACCCTTTTATTTTTTGGCAAACAAACTGAGGTTTACTGTTGAAATTAATACATGGAAGAAA
>NW_015555741.1:1903723-1911086 GCF_001515605.1 Sinocyclocheilus anshuiensis | reverse complement strand
AAGGGTCTCTTTCTCTCTCTGTAGCGTATGCGCCCAGATGCGTTCTCAGGTACCGAAATGTGGCACCGATTGATTTAACGTGAATCGGTACTCTGTAGTACCGATGCAATTCGGTCGGTACCCTTAAAAGTACAGAGTTTGGTACCCAACCCTACCCAGAAGAACGCACCCGCTCATGCATCGACCAGAGCTTGAGCAAGAGCGTGCCCATCAACGTGCTTCACTCGGCAGCGCTGCACGGGACTCACTCAGAAAGAATGCTCAGTTGCTTTGACACAATCTGTATTGTTAAAAGCGCTATATAAATAAAGGTGACTTGACTTGACTTGACATGTTAAAATGTAGTTTTATTTTGACAGGTTGTCATGAAGTTTCTGTGTATACAATATGATGATGCTAGTTTTCTCAAATGAAACTGTAAAATTCTCGCGAAGTGACTCTCACAGCAGCTCTGGAGATTAAGTTTTTGTGTTCATGCCGTCATATAGTGAGAAGCAGAGGCCGAAAATCACAGCGAGCTTCACGCGTGCTTCAGTATTTGTGTAGTAAATAAAACCGCGTTTCCGCCATTCATACATACAGAGGCAAGCGGAACATGCAGGATTCATATTTAAACCGTCTTTTTGCATTTTAACATTCACAGACACTAGTTCATATCGCGATTCGAATTAAGTGGCAGACCAACTTTAGATTTATTCGTCCGTGGCACTCCGCGCGATAGAGTAAATTACGTTTTTATGAATGGATTCCACGATCCTGTCCGCGTTTTCGCAGAAACCATATGGCCCTGGAAATGTAACCACACTTCAGAACATTTCGGCTTGACCTATGTGTTGTTTGAACAAGTTGCAGGGGTGACATCACAACACAGGGTCTCTCTTTCTCTCTCTGTAGCGTATGCGCCCAGATGCGTTCTCAGGTACCGAAATTTGGCACCGATTGATTTAACGTGAATCAGTACTCTGTAGTACCGATGCAATTCGGTCGGTACCCTTAAAAGTACAGAGTTTGGTACCCAACCCTACCCAGAAGAACGCACCCGCTCATGCATCGACCAGAGCTTGAGCAAGAGCGTGCCCATCAACGTGCTTCACTCGGCAGCGCTGCACGGGACTCACTCAGAAAGAATGCCTCTAAAGAAGTGTGTTTTTGGTTGTAAGGGAAAGATAACCTTGTTCAGCTTCCCGAAGAACCCAGTGTTACGTGAACAGTGGATGCAGTTTGTTTTAGTTTGTTTTGCAAGTGTGTTTGTTGACAAACACTTTAAACAAGGCCCAGGTCGACACTGCACATCGTTTGATACTTAAAAGATCCCGGTCATGATTTGGAACTGCAGACGGTAAGTGAAACGGCATCAAATGTCTGTGTTTTGTTGGCAATCGGCGCTCAAGTGCTTGTCACTCTTAAGCTCCACCCACGGCATGCCTCCAGGAGCTCGGCTATTTTCGGAGAGAATCGTAAAGCTGTATATTTCTTTTAGAAATATGATAAAACTAAAGACTTTTTGGAGATATGAAGGATGCAGTACTACTCTATAGGCAGGGCTGTACGTTAACCTTTTTTTCACATAGCACTGGTGCTACAGAGGTTGAAAACTTTGTAGCACAGGCCAAAAAGTTGTAGCACGTCTGAAAACAAACACAAGTAATGGAGTTCATCACTTAAACAAACATTGATGTTCCAAAGAGCACAACAAATACAAACCATCATAAAAATTGTTTTAAACAAAACAGTCTCTTTAATTTATTTTTTTTTAATAAAAGCTTATTCTACATTGAGATCATATGACCAAATGAACACCACTCTTTTTAAAAGACAGTGATGACGCGTTTCAACGGCATCGTAAATCCTCCAAAGTTTTTTATATTTTCATTAAAAACATTTATGTACATTTATAACACTACACTTTGTATTATATTACCTTTGAATTAAATTACAAAAATAAAAATATATATATATTTGTGGTAGTCTCCCATTCACCACTATAGATTTACCCATCTATGATGACTTCCGCTGCTGAGAAACCCGGAAATGTGAAAAGGGTCTATTAAAAAAATAAGACCGTTTGGTAACCCATATTCTTCAAAATATCTTATTTTGTGTTCAGCACAAGAAAGAAATTAATACAGGTGTGGGACAATGTAAATGAGCAAATAATGACAGAAATGTTATTTTTGGGTGAACCATTCCTTTAATGACAAGCTGCAGCGTGTTTAGTACTGTTGCTTTAAGAGCTGCATGCAGCCCTTTCTCTCTCAACTGTTTACTTTCATTTTAGACAACCAACTGTGTTTAAATGTAAACCTTGTGTGTTTTTGACAGTATTAGATGCAAAATTAATCAGATGCGAAAGACAACTTTTAGTCTAGTAATCAGGCGCTGTTTTAGTGTGTGGTGTGCGCACGCTTCATGTGTAAATGCGCTCAGAAAAAATGCATGTTAGAACAGCACGTGAATTAAATGTTTAAGCAGATGCTAATAATGTACTTTTGTGATTGCGCATAAGTGCAGTGTCCCATGAGTGAATGTATGTCACATTGTACAGCACATTGAGGTGGATGCACCAGAACTGCAGCTGATAGAATGTGCGCTGTAGCACAATACTACGATATTTCTTCAAAAGCAGATCGTGGAGACTTTTAATCGTCCACGATCAAAAATTGTCATATCGCACACCCATAACTACCAAGTATAATCAATCTCACACACACAAACAAGCACATCGAAATCACTTCACACTATTAAGCGGTTGCGTTATGAACATGCAAAATTGTATCGCACGTGTGATGTATATGCGACATATATGTCTGTACACTGCATTGTACAGCCCTGCTATAGGTACTCAAGATTAACACGAGTGTGGGTGAAACTGTGTGTTATGCCCCCTTTAAAGAACGCTACACACACGTCTCCCGAAAATCCTGTATAATCTAACCAATCCGATGATGACTTTGAAACTCCTGAAGTGTTTCCACCTAAGTGTGTCGTATGCATCAGACGTTCAGCCAGCGGTCTGTGGATGTGACGTCTGAGGCTGAGACTAGGTGGAAGTCAGCTTGGAGACTCTTTGATTTTTGTCCATCAATAACCAAGTCTCATTGGCTTTATTGAATCAATAAACAAGACCTTAAAAGTCCTACTCTTCCTTTCTCTTTCTTTAATTCTAATAACGCCTGTGATGGACGGATTGTGTAAGGTGGCTGTCAGCCAGAGGTCTAAATAACACGGTTAGTGTCTTCACTCAACCCTTCGCCTCATGTGACCCAGACCTGTCAGCCTGCCTTTGCAGTGCTGTCGGGCCTCTGGAATCTCATCAAAGATGCTGGAAATCTGCCCTAGCATCCGCTGCTCCGCACCAGCCAGGCAATTGAAGCTAGAGACTTAACCATGACAGGGACTTCAGGCTAGGAGCAGCGCTTCTGACTTCTGGAATGTGCTTCTGTAGTTGCGTCAAAGAGCTGGCGAAGGTTTCACCGCCACTTCCGTCACCCTCTCATTTCTCATGCCATTATCTGAGATACTGTCTCTATATTACTTGCTGACTCTACCTCCTCCGTATCGCTTTCTCATTCAGGACATGTGGGTTTCCGAAACTCTGCCCGAGGGCTGAGTTTAGCTGGCTGGAAAATGCACTAATCCTTTTTAGAGTGCTTCCTAATCCAAGCCTATTGAAGAGAGGAATAGAGATGCACTACTCTACAACACATGGCCGGATTCCATCAGCGTACTGTACACAGACTCATCACGAGTTTTCAAGGGCACCCTATGCCTCTGAGCGGGGAAATTGTAAATGCATGAATCAGGGAATTGAAAGGAACATAAAACAAGCTGATAGAGGGCTAAAAAACAAGGAGACGGAAAGAATTAAGAGCATGTCTCCGGTCCTGCTTTCAGTGTGGTGGTTTTGTTGCTGGCAGGGATAGAAATAGAAACTCCATTTCTATTCAAGTTCATTTTCACTCTCTTCTCTGCCTCTCCCTGGTGGGCCCCAGACAGATCATTGCGGTCTCCGCAGGGAAGGTTGAGATGGTTGGTAATTTTGCACCTAAATAGTTGTGGGACAGGGAGGGGAGAAGATAAGAAAGTGATCCGGTCCACCATGTTGTTTTTCCTTCTAAGAGGTAAGCAGCTGCATGCACAAATACTTTCTGGCTCACTTTATGCTTTAAAAAAATTATTAGTCATAATTTACTCTCTCATATCAGTCCAAACCTGTATGAGTTCATTCTGCGGAACACAAAAGATATTTAAAAGAATATTTCAAATGCTTTTGTCCATATAATGAACACCAGTGGGGACCCCATTGTATACGTAGACACAAAAAACACACATTTTTCAAAATATCGTTCCGAAAAAGAAAGAAAGTCATGCAGAACAACATGTGGGTGTGTAATTGAGTTGATCATTTTTAGGTGAACATTCCCTTTAAGAAACTGACAAAAAGAGCTGAACCAGCAGATGGAAACTTACAGCGGATATTCTCCAGCAACATCTTCACAGATTTCCCACAGGGTTGTCACTTCATAATGTCCGACAAAGTGTGAAAATTTTCGTTTTTAATTAGCTTTTTCCAGTGAGTCTCCACTAAATCTCTTCTGTAGGTGGGAACAGAGGTCTTGATGAATTCAGGCCAATTGTGGTGTCAGTTTGACATTGATGTGTAGCCAATCGATTAACACTTTGCCACCGCCATCTTTTTATAGGTTCATGGGTTGAACCATCATTTATGTAAAGGCACACAAGGACGCTTGTTACAGCATCACGTGTTCGCATTATTTTCCCCACCCGCACATCATTTGAGCTCGGCAGCGTTATTGTGACTCATGGCACTTTAAAAAATACTGAGACCACAGTTATCTGAATCAGTGTTTTTGCACCTCGCTGAGCTGTGAAAGGTAAATTAGCTGAACAGCATCTCTGTAGAAAAAGCTTTCTCTGCGGTAGGGAACTCTAATCATCCGGAATAAGGTTTCGGGTTTATAAAGCCCTAGATTTGATCTGGTCACGAGGTGCCGAATGAGTAAAATCTGATTGTGAAACATTACGTGGACTCGGCTATGAAACAAAGCCCAGGATTGAGTCGCTATCCATTACCGTTGCGAATAAATGAATGCCAGTGCCAGAGGTTTGCATTCCCCACGTCTTTTAAAGAACAAACACTAACTTTTTACAAATTGACAGGCTCAGCCTGTGCTGTCCACACTCAGGAGTAAATGATAGTTTGATTGCTTTTATACTTGAAAAGCTGCCAGCGAAGCGACCTTGGTGTTTTTCCTGACGTTAGAAGGATAGATTTTTTCCTTTTTTGCAAGGAAGGACTGTTTGTGTTTGGATTGGTTGTGTTATGGTCCTATGACTTCTTTTGAAAGTCATTGTGTAAAATAACTGCCCTTACCCTTGACTGTGCCACAGCTCCATAATGATACCCATTAAGCCCTTGAGTTCAGGACATGGCCACTGATCTGCCTTTTTGACTGCATGTGGGTGTCTTTGGAAGTTGTGGATGGGAGTATGCAAATCAAAGCAATATCAGAGCATCAAACCTTTTACATGGTGAATTTCAAAGAAGAGTTTGTACATTACACAACCTCGAGATTATACAGCCACTCACTTTGAATCACTTCCAGTCGATCTTAAGGAGGTCCTGTGCAATTTGAATAAAATGTTGACAAAGGTTGAGTTTAGTCTACACACATTTACCGTAGTTCAGCAAATTTCAATACTATGGAGCCCTTAAGGGGACATAGTGATGGAAAAAATAAGTGGGAGGATAAATGTTCAGTGCGATTGTGGTGTTTTGCAAAATTTTGTGTTCCCTCAAGTTTTCATCTGAACTTGCAAAACCTTTTCTTGGGGGAATGCAAAACATTTGTGAGAGAACGCGAAGTATTACAAAATATTTTTTCCTTCCATCTCAATTTTTTTTCATCTCCATGTCCCTTTAGGGGCTCTTTTTAATAAAAATCCACATGATCGGGAATTTTGTGAGGGTAAAACATTTCCCCAGGCAATTTCGCATCGGGTTCAGATGGTCATGCGAATTCGCCGCTTTGACCAACAGAAAGCTGCTTGGTTTGAAAAATTACTTCTTGTAACAATTCATACATTGCTGCACTATTTATAATATACAATGGACCTTTTTCAAATGAAATTTTGTTGGAATTAGGCTAGTGTGAGTAACATAAACAGTTAAAATCAGCACAGAACATATTGAACTGTCTAGTTTGCCTTGCTACCACCTGACTAGTTGGCCATCCTGAGCCATCTTTGTATAAAAGGTGTGCATAAAATCTCTTTTTTACTGTAGGCAATTCCCTTATGCAATACATTACAGCTGCAAACAACCTCCAAAACGAGCTGATATAAAATCTGTATTGTTTATTCATGAGGTGTTCCCAGCTATCAACAATTCGTCATGATAACTGTCACCTTGCCTAAGACAAAATGCAAAAAATGACGCTTTATTGCAAACGAAGGCTTTACAACCTCAGCACGAAAAGAATTTGTTTTGATTCAGGGCTATTGCCCTTCATATGAGCATGCACAAATGTGTCGTTAGACTGGCTGAATGATGTTAATTTTGAGGAAAGGAAAAAATCGAACCGCCTGCTAGGCAGGTTAACTAGCTAACGTGCTTGTTAGCATCAAATAGTTTTGATCTCATTCACTGCTCGAGAGAGATAGATCCTGATGGATGTATCTGAATAATACACGTTTTCTCCTCTATGTGATAAAGGACTTTATCCTGAAAGTATGTCCTGTAATTCCACATGCCCTGGAGAATAAATTCAGTCACAATTACAGTACGTTTTGAATTACTAGTACACAGCAGGTTTTGTGGAAGGCTGAGAGAGTGTTTTCACGTTGTGTATTTGCTCAGTAATCAGAAACGGATCTTAACGACCTGCATAATGGCCTGTCAAGAGCCCCTGCTTTCAACATCCGTGGACACCTCCCTCCTCAGCAATTATTGATTTGATGAAATACAATACATCTAGAGCCTTAATCAGAGGCTATTGTTGCCCACCTGAGCTTTACACGTTTAACAAGATCACTAATGTTTGAACCTGGTCCTTGTGTCCCGATTTTACAGATTTTATTTTAAAACTCTGATTTGAACATGCAGATGTTTTAAAGATTTGTAAATCAGTTCTTTTTCAACTTAATTTGTTTGCATCATCACTCAAAATCTTTCTAGATTTTTACATGATTGTTTTTTATAAATAAATACAAATTATTTTACCTCTACTAATTAAAGTGATAAAATATCATTATGTGGTTAGTTGATTTCACTTTTTTTATTCATTTTTTAATTTAGTGTATTTTATTTTTATATATATATATATATATATATATACATATA
>NW_015555741.1:1902880-1903537 GCF_001515605.1 Sinocyclocheilus anshuiensis | reverse complement strand
TTAAATTAGAATTGTGAAAAAAAAAAAAAAAAAAAACTTTGTTAACTTAATCAAAAGGAAATATTTTCTAGATTTAATTTGAACATATTTGACCAGATAAAAACTATAATTAATTATAAAAATATTTTATTTAGTTGATATAATATCACACTTTAGTTATTATTTTTAATTATTTATATATTTATATTTAATTAGTTTATATATCTATGTTTATATGTCTCATCCCATTTTTATATTTTTTGTATGTATGTATGCCATTTTTTAATTATTTATTTATTTTATGTATTTATTTATTTATCTATTTATTATTATTTAATTTACTAGAGCCTTAATCAGAGGCTATTGTTGCCCACCTGAGCTTTACACGTTTAACAAGATCACTAATGTTTGAACCTGGTCCTTGTGTCCCGATTTTACAGATTTTATTTTAAAACTCTGATTTGAACATGCAGATGTTTTAAAGATTTGTAAATCAGTTCTTTTTCAACTTAATTTGTTTGCATCATCACTCAAAATCTTTCTAGATTTTTACATGATTGTTTTTTATAAATAAATACAAATTATTTTACCTCTACTAATTAAAGTGATAAAATATCATTATGTGGTTAGTTGATTTCACTTTTTTTATTCATTTTTTAATTTAGTGTATTTTACTTT
>NW_015555741.1:1895610-1902849 GCF_001515605.1 Sinocyclocheilus anshuiensis | reverse complement strand
TAATTATTTTATTTTTACTTCTAAATAAACGTACATATATATATATATATATATGTATGTATCTTTTTAATTTAACAGTGCGTTAGTGCTGGGGATGTTTTAGTGACTCTTTCTGCATGTTACACTGACACATGACTAACACAGTCAATTGGTTAATTCCTAAATTAATCAGTGGCTAACTTTGAATCATTCACTCAACCGATTCATTCCAATTCACACCAATACTGTGTGTTGCTTGTAGATGCTCAACAATTGATTCTACCATGCCCTTTTTTAACTATTTTTTGTTGATGGAGCAAAAATAGCAAATAACTGGCAATGTTGTGTCAAAAATGTACTTTACTCAATATTAAATTGTTTACATTTCTTAAATATTTCTCATTTGCTTACGAAGACAAAGGATCATGGCTGGTGAATTAATTGCAACTACAAAATAACAGTTGCAATGCTGTCATGATACTGCAGGGGTGTGGATTAGCTATTATCGTTCCTCTCAGTGTGCTAGATTCAGTTTTTGTTGTGTCCTGAGCACAAGTGCTTAGAGACCAAGAGCATGAAGCATATTCATGAGTGTCGTTTTTCCTGTTGGGTTGTATGTCATGTTCATGTGTGCCTAATAATCTTTTTGTGTATGTTTTTGTGTAAAACGGCAGATGTAATGAAGGCTCTGGTGAAGCGAGGCCGCCGCCTCAAAACATCTGCAATCTCATGGGCTCTCCGAGCCTTTTCTTGGGTCCCTATCGTTTTGTTCTCCGCTTTGTCTCAGGGAAACAATGAGCTCCAATAGGACACAGATGAATGGAGAGAATAGCTCTAGCAGTGCACATACAAAACCCAGAGCCAGCTGCGATTTCTTTAGACAGTGAAGTTCATCTCCACCATGCCACAGAGATTTGTGCAGTACTGTAGGAACCATCAGTGACAACTATAATAAGCTATTTATTTATTTATCCTTGTCGCCTGCAAGGACTAATTAGAATTTAATTAAAGGATAAAGATAATGCATCTGTATTTGGGTGCGTCGCGAGCTCCGTTGTGATGACAGCACCCCGAGAATTTGTCTGTAAAAACGTGGACTGAATTTGAAGTGAGTTGGACTGAATGTGAACTGGATGTAAATTGGACAACGCCACACTGTTCACTAGTGCAATCTCTCTCTTTGTCTCTCTAGACACGGGACACGTTGTGCCGGGGAGGTGGCAGCAGCAGCAAACAATGGCGTCTGTGGAGTGGGTGTGGCCTACAATGCCAAAATCGGAGGTGAGTGCAGAATCCGATTGATAGGCGGTTATAAATTAGCATATTGTAATAGGATCAATCAAATAGGTCGCGCATTAAAACTATCCAAGCATTCTCTAATTTCCTGCCCTTTGTGCATTTAATGGCTGATGTCGTCATGCTGCTTTGGACTAATCTCAAACGCTTTATCTTTCAATTATAAAACACATCCATTAAGGTGAATATCTTATAAATATCTTGGCTATTCTGGTCACATTGAGCACGTTCAGGGCCAGACATCGCTGCAGGCATACACAAATTCCACATCTCTTATTTTAATAGTCTTTGTAGGAAAATATTTCTCCATCTAGATGAGGGTGATTAAGGCAGAGGGCATTGCCTGAGTCTGCATGTGATTTCTGTGTTTCTGTGTGTGTATCTTTGTAATAAGAGGATAAATCTGTCCGTGTGTGTGTGTGTGTTGCTGATCTAATTGGCCTCTGGGTCATGTGTGTGTGGGGGTGCGTGAAGTGTCTGAATCCTGTTGCTAGGATTAATATTAATCAAACAAACAGCCACAGAATCATTCTTATTAATTAGATTCTTTCTCCCAATATTACCCCATGTTCTAGCCGGACACGACATAACACTGCGACAAGCAATTAATCTCAGACCAAAGAAGAAAAAAAAAAAAAAAAAAAAAACTTTGTTAACTTAATCAAAAGGAAATATTTTCTAGATTTAATTTGAACATATTTGACCAGATAAAAACTATAATTAATTATAAAAATATTTTATTTAGTTGATATAATATCACACTTTAGTTATTATTTTTAATTATTTATATATTTATATTTAATTAGTTTATATATCTATGTTTATATGTCTCATCCCATTTTTATATTTTTTGTATGTATGTATGCCATTTTTTAATTATTTATTTATTTTATGTATTTATTTATTTATCTATTTATTATTATTTAATTTAATTTTATTTTATTTTAGAAAGGGGGTCTGCCAGTGGTTCATCATATTTGGGTGTCCTTGCCATCAAGTCTCTGTACAGTCACTAATTTTATCCATTAAATCTTTGATAATCAAAATGACACATTTCATTTTTGGTGGGAAAGTAATTTAAACTTAAAATGTTTGTAACTACGCCCTTCATTTAGTATGCACAGAACCAACGAATATGCAAATTAGTCTCCGCCTCCACTCAATCACACCAGCTCGGACTACAAGTCATCAGCAAGTTACACAAACCATGTTCCTGTGATATGTTAATGATATGAAAATTTGACCGGATTGGTTACATGTTTGTCAGCACTGGTGTTGGTTGATGAATTTGCACATAATTTCTCTTTAAGCATAATAAAAACACTCATAGGTCTAAATCCTTCTCCATATAGTTTTATATTTAAAATCAGATGGGTGTTCTGGATGGCTGTGCTTTTGTTTTCATGCAGCATTTTCACCTTCAGTGCCAATAGAAAAATCTGTGCTGGAAACTCTCTCTTCCAAATGTCCATCACAGTTACAGACAGTACATTTTCACAAAACCCATTTTTCCTGTCTCTGGTATCTTCATTAACGCTCTTTTTATGTGCCACTGTTCTGCATGCAGGTGTGCGGATGTTGGACGGAGAGGTAACAGATGTTGTGGAGGCTCAGTCTCTGAGCTTGAACTCCCAGCACATCCACATTTACAGCGCCAGCTGGGGCCCAGAGGATGATGGGAAGACTGTGGATGGCCCTGCCAAACTAGCCAAAGAAGCTTTCCTTCAGGGGGTTACTGAGGTCAGTATAGACTGGAAGAGATTTTACCGCTGGAGGTCTCCAGGTCGCAGTACTGTTGGTTGCTAGTAGACATTCTAGCATTATTGGTGGGTTGTGTAACTGAGCATAGCTTCTGAAAATCTGATTACAAATGAGATGTATTTTCAGTAACATTAAGATTTTCCTTCTTATTAAAATGTGTTCTTATATCAAATGCAGACGTGCATAATACATCACAAATGCTTACAATTTCTGAAATCCATTTATTTTTTATATCCATGCAAATGTGCAGAAACAAGTAATTTTGAGTATCTCATAGGAGACTCGTAGCATTCATGCTCATTTGCATAAATCAAAAAGACACGCCTACAAATCACTCATGTTACTGTCTCCTCAAGTCAGTGTCAGCACGAATGCTCACGTCAGGTCATGCGAGCAGATTTTAGATCAGCTAAATGTGTCACAGCTGCCATCGACTCCCATCATCACCTCTGCTGGAGGAACCAGGCTGGACAGGGTGAGCTGTAGAAGATGTCATTGCCTGCATTTACAGAAAGAGAACTGAGAAGGATGTGCGCTTTGACAAACACAGGATTACAGAGAATACTATATTTAGAGAGATTACTGTGCTCTTGGAAGAAGATGAGCATTTGTTTTCTGTTTTCTGTTTTCGTTTTTGATATGTTAATTCTTTCTTGTGTGGCACACATAACCTTATCCCTTGAGAGTCTATACCTTGATAGAGTTTCAGCATACACATTGCACTATGAATATGAAAATCAATTTGTTTTCATCCGTGACTCAAAAATGAGGCTGTCTTGATCCTTTAACCCTTTCTTTTAACAGTGCCTTTTACCATTTTTCTACCTTTTGTGGTGTTTTTTAAGGCAAATGTTGCTATTAATTTTGCTTATATACTACTGTTAAAAAGTTTGGGATTGGTAGGATTTTTTTTATGTTTTTGAAAGTCTCTTAATCTCACCAATGCTGCCTTTATTTTTTATGGAAAATATAGTAAAAATAGTATTATTGTGAAATATTATTACAATGTTCATTGTAGTCTACTCTCCCAGGATCAAGGATCAGTCCTCCATAAAATGTGCTGCACACATCTGAATATTTGCATTGAACTGTTCTGGAACAGTGTTGTAAATACAACTTAAAGGGATACTCCACCCCAAAATGAAAATTATGTGAAAACCTGCTATGAGCAACACGAAACTAAAGGTTCAAAAATACTCTTCCATTTTACTGTTTCCCACAGTGATGCATTAAAATGAATCCCAAATGACTCATGCAAGCACACAACGATTCATAGGTCACAACACTTTGAACTGTCTAACATCTGTCACATCTGCACTATCAAAATCTATTACAAATATTTGTAGAAATGATCTGTAAACCAATCATGTTAAAGGGATTCTCCACCCCAAAATGAAAATTTTGTCATTAATCACTTACCCCCATGTCGTTCCAAACCCCTAAAAGCTTCATTCGTCTTCGGAACTCAATTTAAGATATTTTTGATGAAAATCGGGAGGCTTGTGACTGTCCAATTGACTGCCAAGTAAATTACACTGTCCAGGTCCAGAAAAGTATGAAAGACATCGTCAGAATAGTCCATCTGCCATCAGTGGTTCAACCGTAATGTTATGAAGCGACGAGAATACTTTTTGTACACGAAGAAAACAAAAATAACGACTTTATTCAACAATACGTCTCCTCTGTTTCTCTCCACATCACCGTAGCGCCATTTTGGAGAATAACCACTGAACTCAAGCAACGTACGCTATTCTGTGTCAGCCGCGCTGCACGGATGCGCTGTTTTCTTTCAAATCAAAGCGTAAATACACGTAGAAAACGTATCCTTGTGTCGCGGCTGACACAGAATAGCGTACGTTGCTTGCGTTCAGTGGTTATTCTCCAAAATGGCGCTACGGTGAACTGTTCAGATCCATTCAATGTCTTTGCTGTATAAAAGTATTAATTTCTTTAAAAAAAGATCCTGCAGACCCCAAATGTTTGAGCAGTAGTGTATGTATGGTTATGGATATAAACAAACCGCTAAACCTATGCGGGTAAGTCATCACGCACCATTTGTGCTACAGACATGAGTGATGCCTCAAATCGTGTGGCTTACTGAGGAGAGGCTATTACTGAGTGCTGTTACGTTTCTAAGCAATCAGGCGGTTTTTGCCTGCGGGAATGATAAAACAAGTGAAAAAACAATTGTAAAAGTCTAGTCTTGTCCACACACATCTTGTTTGTTCATGTCAATATTCTTTTTATTCCACTTTCTTTTTATAAACCTTGTGCTATCAAGTATTTTAAACTATATTCTCACAACTTTTCTTCTCCTCAGACAGAGTGTCACAGCAACATTGAAAATTTGTTGAAAATTCAACAAAATTCGCCCCTCTTCTCCCCCATGACATGTTAAAACATTCTAACAGCCATTTAGGAAGCTTGCGTTATCTTCAGAATAATTTAGTAAAATATCTTTAGTGGAATTAAAACCACCTGCTTTCGCCTCACACGTAGAAATTCTGAGATTTGACACAGCGAGAAAAGAGCATAATGTTTGACAGGCAAAGAATCTGACCTTTTTAGGACGACTGCCCGCCGCGAGTGCCGCTTCTGTTTCATCCCGAACGTGTCCTTGGTAATCACAGACATGCTTTTGTCGGAGTGTTACAAAAGATTTAATCTTTTGTCTAGTTTGTGTGAATAATGGCACTTTGATACAGCCGCGCAGAATGAGTTTGACTGCTGTTAATTTTGGTGGGATTTAAAACGGATTTCTCCCTCTAGTAATTTACTCAAATTATGCATCGCATAAACATCTGCCTCAGCGGTGCCACTCTCATACTTTATCCCTTTAGTTTTTTATCCCCAATTTTATCTTTCCTAGAATTGTGCCTCTAAATATTTTTGAACCAGATTGTGGCGTCTCAGACAAACAAACAAACCGTTTATGGCCACAATAAACCTGAGTCAGTCAGCTGTGAATATTACCCATATGAACAGCAGAAGATAGAACAGAAACTTTAATCAAATTCTGCCGATTTGCTTGACTGCAGGGAGAGAGGAGACTAATATATGAAAAAAAAAGAAAAGTGGCGCTTTGTCAGCTGTCCAGACAGTATTACTAAAGCATTAAATACAGCAGATTTCAGAGGTCACAGTATTGGTTTTAAATTAATCATGACAGCCATAATTGGCTCGTTCAATTGGATTTTTGTGGGCTATTGTAATAGAGATGAGGCCTGTGCACACAGACATTACTGGACACTACACAGATGTTTGATTCATAAATACATTTGTCTCACATAGCCAGGCGTTTGATTTGCATAAAGACTATCAGCAGCTTATTCTGGCCAAGAATCACCCACTTGTATTTTATTTTTTTAAGTTTTGATGCCACAGACCTCACAAATCCCGTGATTAGTTATACCTCAAAACGTTTGTATCAGCCCAGCAACTTAAACAACAGTTTGTTTCCAGAAGGGATAAACCTTTGCGTCAAGTCTCAAAAGGCCGGCCAATCAGATTGGAACCGGTGATTTTTAATTAGCGCTTGCCAGTTATGTAAACAGACTGTTGGATGAGAATATAAATACTTTTAGACTGGTGTCTATCTTTGTTGACACTCATTCAAATGTTTGGTGCCAATTGTTTTTTTTTATATTAATTTGTTGGTGAAAGAAAGACTTCTTTCAAAAACATTAAAAATGTCCAAACCCCAATCCTTTGAATGGTAGTGAAAAGTACTTTGGAAGGAGTGATTGATCAGGTTTTATGCATCTGTTCTAGGGTCGAGGTGGCCTGGGCTCTATCTTCGTGTGGGCATCGGGTAACGGAGGGCGAGAGCGGGACAGCTGCAACTGTGACGGATACACCAACAGTATCTACACGCTCTCCATCAGCAGCACCACACAGTATGGCAATGTGCCGTGGTACAGTGAGGCCTGTTCCTCCACCCTCGCCACCACCTATAGCAGCGGAAACCTCAACGAGAAACAGATTGTACGTTCATATGTGCAAACAGACCTCCATACATGTTTAGCATAGTCACATATGTTGGAGTCATGTAATAATCTCATACAGAGGCAGTTTTGTAAGTATTTTCATAAAGGAACACACTGCATCTTCACACATAAAATCTTTTATTTTTGTTAACAAAATATCCTTAGATAAAATATCCATTTTTGCCCTTGATACATTGTTTATATCTTTAGTTTTTTT
>NW_015555741.1:1871591-1894960 GCF_001515605.1 Sinocyclocheilus anshuiensis | reverse complement strand
TATATATATATATATATATATAACTATAGATATAAACAATGTGTTCTCTGAAAAAAGTTCATTCGTTATGCAGTAAAATAAAAAATATTTTTTGCAGTTCAGCCATTCTTCAGTTATCTATGCAAATGCTTACAAAAGCCTTCAGATGTGTTTATTATCAGAAACACATACACACAGTTTGCTACAACCATGTCTCATTAAAGGCTTCAGAAATAGAATGAATTCACGTTTCAGCACTGCAACATTTACATGTTAACAGCACACAGACAGATCATCATGCCCTCACACAAACACTGGCATTCTCAGTTGTAAGCAGAACTGTAAACGTCAGAGCAAACAGCCCGTGTGTGCCAAATTTTCTGCTTGGTTTAAATGGCCATGACATGACTGTACACAGGAAAAGTGAGTGATGGAGTGCCGCCCCGTTCAGCGTGCTGTGAAGATGAAGTGTCAGGCGATGAAATGATTTCCACATCTGCCTCTGTGATTTCCTGTGGGCTATATGAAAAAGAGCTCTCTAAACGTCATGCCCTAAGAAGGCAAAAAAATCACTTTAGAGAAGCGTCTGAAAACTTCCCAATCACAGGTGCTGCTGCTGCATGCCATAGACATCTGCTTCTCTGCCCCGGCGTTTCCTCCGAGAGTGGAAATGAGAAAAAGGTGTTTGAAAAAGCAAAGAGAGAAGGAGCATAGAAATTAGACCAAGTGAAAGACAGCAAAAGACATAGAGGCAGCAATTTTAGAATACCAAACATGCTGCATTGCAGATTCTTTGGATCGTATTTGCAAGCTTTCCCCTCGTTTTCAGTTACATACCTTCATTTTATCTGCATAAGCTGTATTTGAGTGTGCCTGAGCAGGCTTTTTAATTAGGGCAAGCTAATTAGGCCAAAAGACGCCTATAAAAAGAAGATGCCCTTCACAAGTTCTAAAAGTCATTACTTTGGATCATCTTGATGAGAATCTGGGCTATTAGTTTGAACTGTGGCTGCGTTTCTAACAGAATTCAGAAGTCGTTTTAGAAAAATCTGTCATTTACACACACACTCATGTCATTTTGAAGAATTTCCTAGTCAATCATTTCTGTATAATTAAAGTGAAAGGACTGGGCCTGTGAAGCGCCATAAAAGTGGTCTATACAGCTTATGTAATATTTAAGTCTACTGAAATCATATGATAGCAGTTGTGTAAGTCATATTCACTAAAACTGTTGACATCTGCCTCAGATCTCCTTGATGTTTTAATGATTCATGAACATTTTGTTCACAGGAATTGGAATTACACAGCTCAGTCATTAATTCATAGATCTCATTCATTGATTTATGATTCATGAGCAATTTGCTCACTAAAATTGTAATGATTTAGTTGGGTCATTGATTCAAAGATCTTATTCATTGATTCATGAATGATTTGTCCGCTGGAATTGGAATAATCCACTTCAGACTATGATTCAAAGACCTAAATCATTGATTCATGATTCATGAATGATTTGTATATTGGAATTGGAATGATCCAGTTGGGTCATTGATTCAAATATCTGATTCATTGATTCATGATTCATGAATGATTTGTTCGCCAGAATTGGAATGATCCTATTGAGAGTCTGTGTGTTCCAAACGGGATATATCGCCCTCCGAAGGGCACTTCAGAGTAAAAACAATCATGGCCGCCATATTGAAGGGTTGTTCCAAACCGAAGTGCTCAAAACTGGCCACTGATGGACACTTCGGCCCCCATGATTCTTTGTGCAGATTCTTTGCATGATGATGGCGCCTCCATATGGGCACGGGATGATGACGACGAATGGCACTTCAAGAAACAGTTGTTTGGTCCCCTACACTCTTCAACCCTTTGAAGCTCTCACTCCGGAGGGTAAAACCCTTTGAAGGGATTAGGGTATAGGGATGAGCCCTTCCGAATGGAACACAGGGACTGATTCAAAGATCTGATTCATTGACTCATGATTCATGAATGATTTGTTCACTACAATTGGAATGATCCTATTGAGACATTGATTCAAAGATCTGATTTATTGATTTATGATTCATGAATGATTTGTTCCCTAGAATTGGAATGATACTGTCGAGACATTGATTCAAAGATCTGATTCATTCACTCATGATTCATGAATGATTTGTTCACTGGAATTAGAATGATCCAGTCATTGTTTCTGTGATCTAATCCAATGAAACTCAAAATATGTTATGTTTTAGATATTATCCATTATCATCACAATGTCCTTGATGTTCCTTATTTTATATAGCTAGCAGAATATCTATCTAGCTCGATTTTCACACTGATAACTCTTTTTGACCAGTTGAATTTGGTTCGCTCAAATTCACACCCACATTGAGGGGAAAATATGATTTCTTGTTCTGTGGGTAGTTATGCGAACTGTGAATCTCTGATACACTCATTCCTGTGAAAGTGGTTTCAGACTCTCCAGGCAAATCTATCTCTGCAAGCTCATTGAAGCTCATCCGAGATGTTTCGGACGGCTTTAGAGTGTTTGTTTACTTGATGTCAAGTCTGTCCCAGTATGTGCGACTGCGATAGCTCCCCCTCTCCTTCTTCTGAGACCCCCAGTTCCATTAGGATGACAAAGGCAATAACAGATTCAATTTAAAAATGGACGCAATCTTGCCGACAGCGGTGTGGTGGGATTTTGAGTATGTATGTGTTTATATGTGTTTAAATCAGACTGAAGGGACAGAGACAAATAAAACAAAAGAGAAAGAGTGTGTGTGGGTGTCTGGCAGCCGCTCACCTGTGTACGCTCTGATGGTTCTGTAGCCTCGGGCTGGTCGTACTCTCATCCTGACCGTTGTCAATCCCGCAGGCATGTCGCCGTGTCTCCTATGGCATGATTAAAACCCCAAACCCTCATGTGTGGAGTGCCAGCTTATTACGTCTCCCAAGCTGTCACACATCTCATCACAGAAGCTGCAGTGAATGAGGTTTTTCCTTCCCTCTCGGACTCACATTCTTGTCAGGCGATTTGACAGGCACCTCTGGCTGACGGACGCCCTCACATCTTATATATAGTTACAACCAATGTCTTTCCGATGGCTGACCACTAACACACCTGACCTTTCCATATATTTGTTTTCATCTGTGCAGGTGACGACGGACCTGAGGAAGAAGTGTACAGACTCGCACACGGGCACATCCGCCTCGGCTCCCCTGGCCGCGGGAATCATCGCTCTCGCTCTGGAGGCCAAGTGAGTGATGACAACAATGACGCCTGTCTCTATGGACAGACATACGCACACACGCTCTACACACTCCTGTCCATCATTCCCCCTCATCGGTTAGACTTCATTACCCCTCATGCATCATCTTCAGCCCTCCGACACACTCTGACATCGCCTTGACATTGCTCATCTAAAAAAATGAAGGAGGGATGGAGAGAGATGGGTGATGACTGCCAGTCAACACTCCTTGTTCGGGGGCCGATTGACCCCAAGGCCCTTATACAACATCAAGTCATCATGCTCGATTAAAAGCTCCTGCAGAGTATTTTATCCTGTACCATGTGAGGTTGTAATAAGACATGGAAATCACGTCTCACACAAGCATCAGGTTTCTTTTACTTTTTTTGTGTGTGGCGGAGTCACGGGGCTCCTGGTTCACACACAGTGTTTGTGCGTGTGTGAGTTCGGCCCCTGCTGTTCAGGGTTGTAAGCCCCGCTGGTGCCTGCTTTGATCGTGCTTGGCCCAACAATGAAAGAGATGGGACGTTTTTGGGGGCATTTTTTATAAGGACCTCCATCTCCGTTCTCTTTCTGTCACAACTCTGCTCTTTTCATCAGTTGGAAGTCTTTGTGATGTCATGCTGTAGGTGACTTTTGAACGTCTGGGTTCAGAAGAAAGACAGAAAAAGAGTTCACTTTCCACTGAAATGTGTGATTGTGCAGTAGCCGATGCTTGGACAGGGGATCTGTAAAACTCTCTCAGAACTACCTCATGATTTAAAATCAAATAATAATTAATTTGTATTATAAAATATCATATATTATGTAAAATACATATCTATTTATTATATTTATATTTATTATTTATAATTATATATTATATTATTTAAAAATATATATTATATAAAAATGATATATTTAATATAATTAGATTTTAGATATATATTTTTTTATCCGTCTATATATTAATGAAAAGTGATCTATTTGAATGTCAAAAAAAAAATAGAAGTCATTTGTAATACTATAAATGTCTTTACTGTCACTTTTAATCACATTGATCAATTTAATGATTCCTTGCTGAATAAAAATACTAGTTAAAAAAAATGTAAAAATCTTACTGACCCCAAACATTTTATATATTTACTTTTTTTATATAGACATATTTACTTAACTTTTTATTATATACCATGCATATTTCAATATATAGTATATATGCAATATTAATAACAAGGAATATCGGTGTCTGTAATAACTATGCAGAGACAGAAAACAGGATTGGTGTGTTTGCGAACTGAATGCATGTCTCAGTGCTTCTATTGTCATTCATTGATTATAATAGGAGTGATCTAATGCGGTTTTGCATTAGTGTAGCCATACTGTTGTTGTTATGAAATCTTTAAGTGGTGAGGACATTATTCCACCCCCTGTCCATGAATAGATTCCTGGTTTGAGTCCAGCCTGTTTAAAGGCTCTGGCACCTCATCTATATAAAATGATATCTGTTCGATATTTGTGCAAGTCTTGCCATGTACAACATGAGAATTTCAGTAGTCTTATGTCTATTAATCACTGAATGTAAATCGCTACATCTGTGCCTTGGCTTTAGGTTCATAAATCGTGCATATGGCATTATGAATATACCCGCTAAGTCATTTATTGTGAGGTCACAAATATTGAAAGCTTATGAATTGGATCCCCTTTTCCATAAATCACCCTGAAAAATATACAGACACCAGAGCAGGATGTTTTTCATACTGTTCTTCGGCGTATCGTTACGCTAAATCCATTTCATTTGGGTGGAAATGGCTTGTCATGCAGGTATTTTCGGCAGTGCTTTATGTCCAATTCCTACAGTGGCCGAGAAGTGCTAAACAAATCGCAATTCTGAAAACAAAATAACAAATTACGCGATGAGTAATCCCAAACCAATGGCGCTGTCTCAAACTATACCTACCTCTTCCGGTTTGTCTGATTTGTCGTTTGTGTTTTCTGACTTGTTAATTTGTTTTTGGATTTGTCATTGTGTTTTCTGACTTGTTATAATGTTTTCTGAATTGTTGTGTTTTCTGAATTGTTATTTTGTTTTTTAGACTTGCATTTGCATTTGCAATTTGTTATTTTGTTTTCAGAATTGTGATTTGTTTTGCACTTCTCGGCCACCGTAAATTCCAGATGTGGTTTGCCCTGAAATACCCTGTTGAGAAATAACACGGCTTTTCAACCTTGGCCGTGGGGGCCACGAGTCCCAAAGCCACTTGTTTCCGCCATGTAGAGCAACAACTATTGCTGTGTTTTCGGGGAATACAATTTTGGGTCTTCATTTAAAAAAAAAAAAAGCTTGGTCGGCTGTGTAATTACAAAATGATGCATGGCCCCCAGGACGGAATATTTCCATTTGCAATTTTCTGTGACTCGAGTGAAAGAAAAGCTTTAATTATGTGTCTTTCAAAAAGACATCCTGTCACATCCAAGAGGATAATTATGTGCAAATTATCAAAATCAGAAAGAGCTTTATTGCCAAGTATGTTTGCACATACAAGGAATTGTATCTATATCTATGTGAATATGAAAATAAATCTGTGGCCCTGCTGCAATGTAATACTCGTATCACTTTTCATTTTTTCGTACGACATCTAGCATGAACCTGACCTGGAGAGACATGCAGCATCTCGTTGTGCGAACATCACGTCCTGCCCACCTAATAACCAACGACTGGAGGACCAATGGCATGGGGCGATTAGGTAAATGACGGTTCTTGTAACCAATCAGAGAGCTACATTTATTTATTCAGTAGACATGTCTGACCTTGTTACTTTTTCCATCTGTCTCTCTCTCTGTCTCTCTCTATGTGGCAGTGAGCCATTCTTACGGCTATGGTCTGCTGGATGCTAGTGCCATGGTCGCTTTGGCCCAGAACTGGAGCAGCGTGGGGCCGCAGCACAAATGTGTCATTAATATGCTGACCGAGCCCAGGTAAGGACGGTCAAACACCTCATGCAGCACAGGCAGTACATCAATACACCAGATAGGTAATGCCAGCTAATGCCTGCTACCTGGGGACCCAGAGGTCACCATTTAAGGACAGGCAAACTAGACACATGAAATTGACAGCAAAATTACACTTCATCATATAGTCGCTTGTCAGAGTGGAGTATAATTTCAGATTCTTCTGTTGTAGGGACATAAGAAAACACCTGATCTTCAGCAGAAGTGTAGAGGCCTGCTCTGGGCAGCCGGATTTTGTGAGCTCTTTGGAGCATGTGCAGGCCAGACTCACCCTCACTTATAACCACAGAGGAAACCTGGCTGTTCACCTCATCAGCCCACTGGGAACTCGCTCCACGCTGCTGGCTCCACGGTAAACACATCATTAGCAAAAATACATTTGCATACACTCTGGAGTTCAAAACAGTGAACTCCAGTGTATGGAGTTCAGTGTATGGAGTTCAAACCAACCTCAAACAGTTCAAGAGTTTGAGGTTGGTAAGATTTTTAATGCTTTTGAACGAAGCACTTATGCTCACTAAGGCTGCATTTATTTGAGCAAAAATACAGTAAATCTGTAATATTGTGAAATATTATTGCAGCTTAACGCAACTGTTTTCTATTGTAATATATATTTAAAAATATAATTTATTTCTGTGGAGCAAAGCTGAATTTTCAACATCATTATTCCAGTCTTCAGTGTCACATGATCCTTCAGAAATCATTCTGATATGATGATTTGTTGATCAAGAAACATTACTTCTTATTATCAACATTGAAAACAGTTGTGCTGCTGAATATTTTTGTGGAAACCGTGATGCATTTTTTTCAGGATTCTTCGATGACTAGAAAGTATAAAAAAAAATTTAAAAAAAAAAAGTATTTATTTGACAAATCTTTTGTAACTTTATAATTGTCTTATAATTGCACACTTGTCTGGCCATATACAAAACAATTCACCCCATTATCTTTATGAAACGTAATTATTTGGAACTCAACTCAAATTACAAACTCAATTCATCTTGTTTAAGCTTCTCAGATAGACACACACTTATATAGAGATCTCTTTCTCTTGTGTTCAGGGCTCAGGATAACTCAGCCGAAGGGTTCAACGACTGGGCATTCATGACCACTCACTCCTGGGATGAGGACCCTCGGGGAGAATGGACACTGGAGATTGAGAATGTGGCTGGACTTAATGATTATGGTACTACATTCAGCTTTTTCTTAGTCAGTGTTTTGTCTAGGTTTTCAGTACAAACATCTAAGCATCCTTTAAAACAAGATAAATTTACTTTAAAAAAAATAAATAAATAAAAAAAAAAGGAAAATGGCTGGGAAGAAGATAAAAGACATTTCAGAGAATACATTTTGAGTCAAGTAAATTTTTCTTACCCCACTGGCAAATTGTTTTTTTTTTCTTCTTGTTTTGAGAATAAATCTCTCCCAATTTTGTTTGATTTATGCTTGAAACAAGAAAATAAACAATTTGCCATTGGGATTAGAAAAAGTAAATTTAATTTAAGATATATTCTCTGTCTAAATATCTTACATAAATTGCTTCTCAAGTGTATTTATCTTGTTTTAAGGATGTTTAGATACTGTTACTGCAAAACAAGATGAAAAATACTGATTAAGAACATTATTTTTTATGCTATGAATGCCATTTTTTGTTGATGATCAAAGCGTCTTTAAAGTTCAGTATCATTTCCACAGGCATTCTTTCTCAGTTCACCCTCATCTTATATGGCACCGGCTCCAGTGCCACAGATCCGTCCATTTCTGATTACAACCGGCCTTCAAACAACAGCTGCAAAACCTTTGACACCCAGCAGATCTGCATCGGTAAGACACACCATGGACCAAAGGGCATACAAACAAACACACACAACCCTTAACAGACAAGCTTTTATAGGTGGTGACATTCATGACCAGAAGGAAATGTTTACACACTATAATTCCCTTGGCAAACCCTCTCTGTCATATAGAAATGTTCATATGTCTCAGTATGACTGCTGTTGTGCTTATGAATATTAATATATGTTTATGAGTATAAATATTGCAAAACCCTTAAGAATGATGCCAGAGAGGTTTAAATTAGATAAACTGTGCATTATTAAAGAAGTGGAAAAGTTTTTAAATCCTCTGCCTCTTCTTGATGTGAGGTCGTACCTTCCCAACCTTCAGAGGGCTGTAAACAAACCTTAATTTGTTAATCAAATGCTTAAGTTTATTGTTCAAAGTTGCTGTAGAGCAGGGGTGGGCAAACTTGGCCCTTCCAGGCCACTTTCCTTCAGAGTTTAGCTCCAACCCTAATCAAACACACCTGAACCAGCTAATCATTGTCTTCAAGACTACTAGAAGGCTACAGGCAGGTGAGTTTTATCAGGGTTGGATCAAATCTCCGCAGGAAAGTGGCCTGGACGGGCCAAGTTTGCCCATCACTGCTGTAGAGACTCGATGATGGATTTCTCCATCATGGCCCCATATTGTGCCTGCAGTCAAGGACAAACTTTGCTAAAAGTTATTTAACTCATTTTTCATAAGGTGTTCTTGCGCTGTTACTCTAGGTAGTACTGAATTTTACTGAATAATATAGGTGAATAATTTGTTCCATTTGGACCAAAAATGAGAGCACAACATGAAATGACCTTATTACCTATAATAAATGTACCTGGTCTTATTCCAGAAACATTCTCCTGGCAATTATGCAAATGCAAACGTAAATGCTTAGCTCATGTATTGAAAGTGTGCAGACTGTAGCACATACTTAATGTGTGTTCTTGTGCTACTAAGGGTGCAGAATAAATATCTTAAAATCTGTGCGCCTTTGTTTTTGACAGGGTACCTAGTTATAAAGATGTTGGCAGTTTAACTACCCTTAAATTCCACCATGACAGCAGTTCAGCAGACAGCTTATGCTAATGCCCGCTATTTGCATGTTATTTTTTAGAAAACAAATGTGCTAACATTTTACAGTAGGGTCAACACAATATTTAACATGAATTAACAGTAAACAAAACTTTTACACTACATTTTTCATACATTACCACATATGTGAGTGTGTGTGTGTGTGTGCTGTCAATCGATATAAAAAAATTAACTAATTAATCACACTTTTGTTCTGAAATTGATCACGATTAATCCCACTCTAGGAAATTGTTAATTTTTTCCTAATATTTAACCATTGACTATAGCCATTCAACATTACAGCATAATTCAGAGCTATCAATTTTAACATTTATTAGACTTTAACAATTTCAAAAAATTCAACTTCTAATTCAAGTGAATTTAAAACCATCTTCACATAAACCCATTATAACAGTCATATTTACCTGTGCCCTTCAGCAAGTAGGAAATATACAGAAATTGAATAAATTTATCAAACACTAAATTCTACAATAAATATAGATAAATTCCTTAAAGCTACAAAAGTTAATGATTTGCTCTTTTTTTCTTTGATTAACAGAAATCACAACAGCTGTGTTATTAGGTTATTTGGCTGCTATTACTTTAAGAGCTGCCACTGCTGAACATGACACGAATCTGTCACGCATGCTTGTAGTTTCATTCGCGCTTTAATATGAAATAATACAGGCAGCACGCGCCGCCGTATTTGTGCTTGCATTTGAAGAGCATGCGCTACGAGCACAGTGTAACGGCTACTGAAGCTCCTCGTCACCTGTACCGTTTATGCACTCTTTTGATTAGCGCCTGGTGCTGAGGTGAAGTGGAGTGCACGTCTGAAAATTCTCTTGTTTGATGTGCTCATAAAGACATTCTGCGTCTAAATAAACACAAACCTTGTCAAGAAAAAAAGAGACAGAAGCAGCAGTTGTGAGTGGGGTGGCCAACCCTAGCTCCGCCCCTGCGTTAACTGTTAAATATTTAAATATATATAAACTGGAAAAATGAATGCACTAATATTGACAGCACTAATATATATATATATATATATATATATATATATATGTATATACACACACACACACATTAATCTATTAATATATATCTTTTCAAATTTTTACACTTGTCCCGTGGCATGAATATAGCTGCAGTAGTTGGCATGGCCTAAATTATACATAAACAAAAAAGTTTATTACCCATTTCATTCATTAATGTAATAAATGTAAAGTGTTGCCAGAAATGTTTATTTCCATATTCGCTTTAATCTCAACAACCTTTGAAACAAAATTTCTCTTCTGCTGACAAAACCCAATGCTGCATGAGCAGGGAAAACTAATATTAACCAATAATATCTTAGCTCCATCTGTTTTCTCTCAAAATTGTCACATTATGAAAGTTAAATGTGTTTCAAATGCCATTTCATATTCGTTAAAGACTCGTGGCATCTGCAATTAAGCGTTCTTCCGATCTCTGTTTTCCAGAATGCAGCACAGGTTTCTCGCTTTTCTTACAAGGCTGCGTGAAGTCCTGCCCTCCCGGCTTCAGCTCTGGGCTGCAGGTGCTCAACTTGTCGTTGGACAACTGGGTGGAGCACTCTACCGTACAGGCGTGCCTGCCCTGCCACCCGTCCTGCCTGACGTGCTTCGGGTCTGGGGAGAACGAATGTCTTTCCTGTCCCTCCCACAGTCACTTAGTTGTCACTTCTTGTTTGCAGCAGAACCAGCGAAAATCGCCCAGCATTCCTGTGCTCCAGCACGAGGTGGATCCGAACTCGGATAAATCCTTGCACGAGCCCGGATTATCCTCGAGATTGCCGGCGCTGGTGGCGGTGCTCAGCTGTGCCTTCATCCTGGCCACTTTTGCAGCCGTTTTTGTGCTGCTTCAGCTACACTCCGGAGCAGCCAGTGCCCCGTTCTGCCGGAGGAAGAAACTGCCGGTGATGGACATGGGCGGAGGGGGGATACGAGTGGGCTTCGGGTTCGGACTCAGCCGGGGGAAAGTGTCGTACCGGGGGATCCCCACTGTGTGGGGGGACGAGGATACGGCGGGAGGGATGAACTCTGAGTCAGACAGCGAAGAGCTGGAGTATCACAGCGAAAAGACTGCTTTTATACGGACTCAGAGCGCTCTTTAGCGCCCCACATAGGTGTTTTTTTAACATCTGTCTTCCTTGTACTGGGATACAGAACTAGTCTGCACTACTCAGACTTATAGATCCACTGCGATGTTTGTGTGTTTGTGTGTGTGTGTGTGTGTGAGAGAGTGCTTTAATGTGCTATAATAGTGCAGCTGCGGTTTGACGAGTTTGACCCGAATGCGATTAAACCCAGGACATCTCCGCTGCGCTGAATGATTCCCTTTATTTTCACTTTTATTTGTCTTAGTGGTCTAGCTCTAATGCCCTGAGATTTGAACCACTAAACAGGATCAATAGCATCAGTGTGTGTGTGTGTGTGTGTGTGTGTGTGTGTAAGCACCAGCTGAGCGCGTGAAGGCTTTGAGTAACTTTGAGTGACTTTGTAACACAACAAAAGGGCTGTAATTTGTTCCAGTCAACTTTTATTAAAAGTTCGGACTGTTTTATGCACAAAACTTCTTGCACTTCTCTAACTTCCATTGCCGTTACATCACTCATCATTTGTGCGATAAGTCCTTACACCCTGACAATAAAGTCTGCGTTTTGCTTTCTTTGTTAGTCAAAAGCAGCTCTGGGACAATTCCACTGATTCGATCAGGGATGATTTAACTGTGCATAATTTCTGTTGCAACAGTGATGTAGTAACAGCATCAGCAAAGTGAACCATAACAGCATGGAATTAGATAACGCAAACCTCTGCCTGCTAAGAGCCTCCGGCACGGATTCAGAACAGTGGGAATCACAGACAAACAAACGATCGAAATGCTGAACTGAAACGCAGAGATCTTATTAGTGATCGACCGATATTTTTTTTTTTTTATAACCGATACCGATACCAATTATTTGCATGTTTATGTGCCCGATAACCGATATGCAGAACCGATATTTATTTACTGTTATAAAGTAAATAAATGACTGAGTGAAGTAAGTCCATACTTCACTTTGGGTTTTCCTCCTTTCAGTCATCTTAAAAACAGTGTTGAAAATTAGCAGTCTTTCATGTTAAATTTAATCTTCATATTACAACAATAAAAACATTTTATTTATGAAAAGCATCAGCAGCAACACTAATAAGCAAAATAAATGTAGAATGTCTAATGTTTTCAAATGGAGAAAATAAATAAAGGACAGGAGTCATCTTCATTTTAAACTACAGTTTTAGTAGGTTTATAAGCTGTTTAATAGGCTAAAGAGTGAAGAATAATTCACTGGATAATGTTAATTCACTGAATAATATTCTCTGGAATATTGGAATATAACAAACAAAACATCGTATTTTATTGCATTTCTCAACTGGTATGTTATATCAGAATTACTAATGTTTTTGTCGTTCTAGATTATGAAATGCCTGCTGACAAAGTGCTGTTTATCTATGCATTTATACAGAACTATACTCAAACTGCTATCGCTCGCGGAGATAATAAATAATTAATTTCCATAGAGTTGTATTTATTTAGATGTGTATTAGCTAAATAATGGTTATATAGTAAATGTTAATATAATTTAGGGTGTTTTAAACCAGTGAATCTTGTTAAAAGTTACATGCGGTGGCAGTGGCGTGCTGGAGCATTTCCTGAGCATCAACCCGGAATCAACGGGTCAACTCCTTCACGAGACTAATGTGGTATGTTATATCAGAATTACTAATGTTTTTGTCGTTCTAGATTATGAAATGCCTGCTGACAAAGTGCTGTTTATCTATGCATTTATACAGAACTATACTCAAACTGCTATCGCTCGCGGAGATAATAAATAATTAATTTCCATAGAGTTGTATTTATTTAGATGTGTATTAGCTAAATAATGGTTATATAGTAAATGTTAATATAATTTAGGGTGTTTTAAACAAGTGAATCTTGTTAAAAGTTACATGCGGTGGCCGTGCTGGGGCATTTCCTGAGCATCAACCTGTGTCCTGTGAGTGAACAGCAAAATGTAGACGCCTTCACGAGACTAATGATGAGCATAGACAACAGAGAGAGAATTAAATTCAGCGCTTTTATTCATGGCTGCATTATTTAATTCGTGCAAAGTTATGTCTTTATTGGGACAGGACTTGACAGATTATTTTTAGCCGACTCCAACTTCACGTGACTAATGATAATCATATAGACAACAGAGAGAGAATTAAATGCAGCGCTTTTATTTCCAACATGCGCTCATTCATGGCTGTATATTATTTAATTCAAGCAAAGTTATGTCTTTATTGGGACAGGACTTGTCGGATTATCTTACGTGACTCAGTGAGTTCGTCTCTATTTCTTAGAGACAAGCTGCATAAACTATCTACATTTGAGGCATTTATGTAACACATCTAATATGTGCATTAATGGCTGTTATGAAGTTTACTAATTACAGCAAAGCAAGTACATATGCTTTACCGTTCGTCTCTATTTCTTAGAGACAAGCTGCATAAACTAGCTACATTTCAGGCATTTATGTAACACATCTAATATGTGCATTAATGGCTGTTATGAAGTTTACTAATTACAGCAAAGCAAGTACATATGCTTTACCTATGCACGCTGTTGTTGTTGTCTCGTCTCCCCTCAGACGCCGTGCTGCAATGGCGATCCTGCACGCAATTCTCAAAATACCCACAAGATGGCGACGTTTATCGGTGAATCCGATATAACAAAACCGATTATCGTAAAATGCTTAAATATCGGGAAAAGTATCGGTAAATCGATATATCGGTCGATCTCTAGATCTTATCTTGTCAGTCAAGCAAGATACAGTACCATCTTAGGTTGATTTGAGGAGCTCACGATCAGAAACACCTTGATAAACATCAAATTTATTATTTTTTATGTCATAAAAATAACTTTTGACTTTACTTTTTTTAGATCATTTAGGTTCGTATTGTCTCTTCTGTCTCTGAGCTAATTAGCACGTACCTTAACAAATGGCTCAGTGAATTTCAATTATGGGTTTTCAATAGTAGTGTTTGAACAAAAAGAAAACTTTGTCCCAGAGGTTATTTTATTGATTTTCACATCGGAGTTTGACTTCAAAACTTGTCAGTGCTAACACAAAGGAGCCTGAAGAGGAAATGTGTCATATATTTCCCAAAAGGTCAGAGTCAGCCCTGAGAAATGAATTCAACTGCTATTTGTGGAGCTCTGGTTGGGTCGTTTTTTTGTAATCATGTGACATTTGAGTGGTACAAGCACACAATGGCACTATAAACCATACAGTTCAACTGTCCCAAAAAGCTAGTATACTGCCTACATAGGTAGCTACTTTCTAAGGCAGCATGTTAATCGAAAGAGGAGCTCATAAATAACAGATTCGGAGAACCCTTCATAGGCAGCCACAAAGGCAACTCAACTCATAATTAATTCAAATAGAATTGACTAGCATGCAGCTAAGGTAATGATGCAATACTCTAATAAGAATAAAAATACACACAAAAATTGGGTTCATTTTATATTGACTTTATTTATTTTCCATACTTAGAATAAACAATTCAATAGAATTACATTCATGTTTAAATGTTGTTTTATTTATATTTTATTCAGCAAGGATGCATTCTAAATAAACAGTTCAGTATAATTAGATGTTGAATTATATTTATCATCCATACTTACTGGAGTTGAATGAAATGTCAGTATATCTTCTGTATTACCAAAGTTGTCATCACTTTGTGCTTGAACCACTACAGAATGAATCTGCCATGGATGAATGTTTCCACTAAGCTTGTCGCAATGCGTTTTGGGATTAGTTTATATATGCTGAACGCTGGCTTACAGTGATGCATCTTAGAAGGCAGCATGATGTTGCTACCAATCTTTTGGATCACCGAAACATGTCTATTATGCCTTAAAATGTGGTCTCGTTAGATGTATGCCATTCTGAGCTATTTTAGCATTTGGAAAAACACAATAAGCGTGATTCATTATAACATCTTTCAGCACTGCATTAAAGCATTTAACAGTTTTGTGTCTGCTGTCAATACTGCAGTCATTAAATTAATGACAAACATCTGTTGCATTCGTGTTTAATGATATTTAAAAGTACTTGAATATCGGTTGAAATGTTTGTTTTTTTTATTGATGCCAATTGGCCATAATTCACATGGAGAAACGCACCATCGGTCTACATTAATAACGCACGCATTATGCACTTCGCTACATGAGGCATGCAGTGGGCGATCATTAATATTTCATGTGCACTTCATAGGACAGCCTAAACTTTCCGTGTTTCCATGACGGCAGAGGAAAACTTACACGGACTGTTTTTCGTTCCAGCTCCCAGAAGAGGGAGGAGAGAACTAGTTTATGGAAATGGCACATTTAAAATGCTTTCCATAATTAGTTCAGCTGGGAGGAACGGGATCTCATATTCAGCGCTGGAAGCTTTTGCCTACTTGGCATTATAAGCGAGACTGAGGCTGCTACATACATACTAATTGAGCAATTAGACAGAAATATGGATGGTCCAGCTACTGGCGAGAGCGATGTCATGTTGTTCCTCATCTTCGCTGCTCTTCTAAGGGAATATTGGAAATATATTTCCCTCATGCTCAGCTTACTCCCATTGATTTGCCATGCGACCGCCAATGAAACAAGCGTGTCTTTGACTAACAGTACAAGAATCAGTGCTGCCGTCAGTTCGTACTGTTGTATTTTTACTTCAAGCGCTGTGAAAATCTGCTGAGCGCACCTTATTATCCTCCTTAGATGTTCCGCAATCGTTTAATAGGTTTTATCAGACTCGTTAATGGGCCGAAGGAGAGGCGTAGATCTTCAGTTCCTGCGAGACGAGGCACTATTTCTGTTCTTTTGAAATGATTCTATTAGGCTGAATTTAGTGCGATGTATTGTGTTTGTCATGTTTTTGAGGAAAGGTTCAACGTGCTCTTTGGAGGTAGAAAAGAAAAAGTTACGCAGACATTCAGAACGAGTAGGTGGTGCCAGATTGTTTGAACTGAAGCTCGACTGGCATCCGAAGCAAAATACAAGGAATTTCAGAGCTGGTGTGAGGATGTTTATTCAACACTTCAATGAGCATATCAGATGAGTTGCTATTGAGTTCGGTTTAATTTTGCAATAAGCATACTGTTTATTCACTCATAAATATGCTTTGATCTCGATTTCAGTGAAAAATCCATTCCAAACCGGTTTTTACATCTTGTAGAGCACATAAGATGGTGTGAACAATGTTCTCTTTTCTATGGAAAGAATACAAAGTAAAGTGTTATAAAACTGCTTCATGTGACTCGTGTGCTGTATTCTGAACCATGTGACATATTTGTGTAAGGGACAAAAGGGAATTTCAAAGGGTCGTTCACACCAAAGATGACGAATATACTCAGTTAAAGGATTATTAGTTCACCCAAAAATGACATTTCTGTCTTTAAATACTCGCTACAATAACTATATAGCAATTGACACCAATGGATGGTAACTGATTACTATAAGTGCGTTAAAGGGATAGTTCACACAAAAATGAAAATTCTGTCATTAATTACTCACCCTCATGTCGTTCCAAACCAGTAAGACCTTCGTTCATCTTGGAAAACAAATTAAAATATTTTTTATGAAATCCGAGAGCTTTCTGACCCTGCATAGATAGCAACGCAATTGCCAGAAAGGGTGTACGGACATTGTTAAATGTCCCCTGAAATGCTTAGAAACACGCAGAGTTACTCTGTGTGTTGACTTAATTTTAACTGAAACAGGAAGACAGGGCGGGACATATCAAGCAGCCCCACCCCTTTTTATCATCATGCTGTCGTTGCCACATTCAACTTGTGTTTATTCGGTGTTTCCAGTTGCTCTGCTGGTTTTGTTACTGGTTTTATCGGTTTGCTTTTAGTTTAGCCAATAGCGTTCGTTTATATCAAAGCTTGGGCTAGAGCCGTTGAGCTCCGTAAAGCGTAATTGACAGGGTATGCCAGCCACAATCTCATCCATATTGCTATAAAATACAGCATTCTGTGTAGAATTCAAATAGCTCCGATACATTTTGTGGTCTGCGCCGACTCGCGCATGTGATCCGCTCCGTGCTATCGTGTCTCTGGACCGGAGCAGAGTGTGTGTGCGGTGCGGTGGTTAGCGTGAGACAGCGCAAAACCAGACTTCTTTTTTTCCTCAATGGAAAGCATATTTACACTGTTTGAATCGTTCCCTGTCCCCTATATAGTGCACTACGTGCCATTCACTGTACAGAAAACACTAATTCTGTGGACAAGTGACCGATTTCAGCCGCGGCTTCAGCATCTATTTTATAGTGTATGGGGCGGGCGCTTCGGATTCTAGAGAGCATTTGATTGGACAAAGTTTGATGAGACGCTCAAGTACGATGTGACGTCAAAAAAATCATTGAGCCGTTTTGGCGGAAGTGACGAACTGCAAGCTTTGAATGCTTGTATCTTCTAAATGCGAATTTTGACACTCTTTTGGAGCACACTGCCTTATAGATAACCTTAAGACTAACATATTGATACTAACACCCAAAAAACTTTAATTTTGATTTCATGGGGACTTTAAAATAGTCCATGTGATCAACTGTTCATTTTATGAAGCTACAAGAATTTTTTTGTGCACAAGGAAAACAAAAATAACGATTTTTTTCCCAGCTTTTGAATAACAAAAACATTGACAGCCAATCAGAATCCACCAGCTTTGAAGAGCTCAAGCATTTAAAGTGGCAGATGACAAAACTGCAGCGTGCGTTTATAATAAGCAGACCGTTACTGTGCGTTTTTACATATGCTATACAGTTAGCATTCGTGGTGTGAATGGCCTTTAGTGTCAGTTCACAGAAAATCTCTCAAAAATCATGCACACTTTGTTTGCAAAATTTGTTTGCTTGAAACATGCAAGAACCAATCATTGACATCAAACATCTTTGTGTAATTTTTGAATATGCTAAATCAATTCCAGAACCAAGGCAGAGGACGATTTTCTGTGTCTTGCATTTCTCAAAAAATGCTTCAGAATACAGCAAACGAGTAATATGAACTACTTCCTGGAGCTTTTTGGTCATTTTCAATGCTTTACAGCCCACGGACATTGTATGGGAAAAGTGCAGCTAGGACATTCTTCAGAGCTTCTCATTTCGTGCTCCACCTGGCAAAGAAAGTCATACGGCTTTTGATCAACATGAGGGCGGGTATAAATGACAGCATTTTCATTCCCGTCTCAACTAATCCCTCAAAAACGTCTCCATCTCTATCAGCGCCTCTGTCATCTTATTAAAGTCCTCAGCGGCGAGATTGAATTTTATTACCGTCTCAGCCCTCAGACTTATTAAGAAGAATGGCCTCTTTCTCAAACGCCTGGGCTCAGGGAGCAAGCCGCCCTTTTAGCACACAAACCGAATCTGGTCTCAGCTGAGCGTGAAAGGGCATAGAAAAAAATAGCCATACAAACTAACAAAAAAAGGCCAGTCTGACTTCAGTAGACCTGTCAGCACTGTGAGAGCACAGCGGTATTCCCAGTTCTCTCCAAAGGCTGTCTAGTAAATCAGTACCTGATATCCCGGCTCTCACGGAGGATGTTTAGATATAAAAAGCATCTCTTGTGAGCTTTTGTTAACTGAACTCAACATTTCACACCCCACGTTAAATGTAGAAAACTCCCTACTGCCCCCTGTCTGCGCTTCACAGCACAACAGCAAGGCTTTAAGACATCTGACAACAATGGAAAGCCAATTAGGATGCAAATATCACTTCAAAATGTGAATCACTTTTTTTCCCATGTGTAATCTTTATTAAACGTCCACTTTAATGTCTTTGCATTTGCTTTTACGAGTCATTTTTATGAACACGCACTCTCAATATCAAACCAAAATAGAACATAAAAAATATACAACAACAAAAGAATAAATTATCCTCTCAATTCACTGTCATTTCTTTAGAAAAACTACAAAAGTCATTTCCATCTCAGAACACACAACAAATAAAGGACATCTAACAAAGAGATCTGCCAGTATGGAAAGCGTACGCACGCATGGAAATGAATCAGACCGAATTACAGGAGCAAGCACGCGCTACGTTGGGCGTCAGAATGTGTTCCAAAGCAATCGGACAGACGTTTGGCACTCCATACTCGGAGTTCATCCTGCGGGGAATTATCTTCCTGATAGGACGCTACTCCGGAACTTGATTAGCTTGAGAAGCCGGCTGATGGCCTGACTGATGTAAATGGACGTGAGCGCACTACAGAGAGATAATCAGGCATGGAGTTGGAAGTCGGAGAAGTAATTTAAGATTTTCCCAGGGGAGACAGACAGACAGGCTGGGAGAGGTGAGACGCGAGACGACACGTTGATGGACAGACAGCATTCTCATGTTCAAAATTGTCAGATTCGAGCAAACCGAGGTGACAGACAAAAGCCAGAAGGGACGACTGAGATGGCTCTGCTACACATTACAGATGGGTTTCCTACAGCGAGATAAGGCCTAAACGCGTTTTTGTGTGGGAAATTGGCTAAATCTGAGTGCAGGAACCCGTCGCTACCTGCACTACAATCGGATACGAGTTCGGTTTACCTGAAAATACTGCGAGTATGTCGATGACTAAACTGATCTAGGTCTTGAAATAAGACCATCTCTGCATATCTGTTCCCGAACTGCATTTAAATACGGCTCAAACCTGCATATAATATGACAAAGTATAAATGCACATTCTGCGGCTTATTACTATGCCAGACACGATCAAAATGGTACAAATAACAAAAATGTGTTGCGGCTAATCCACAGCTAGCTTATTAAGAAGCAGCTTTATTTATTAACAGAAGATACGGTGGATAAAGATTGTAAATGTCAGCTCTCGTCGCGCGATTTGAGCCCGACCAATGAAAGAGCTATCCGAAGACCCGACCGATGCTAGATCACAGACGTCTTCTTCTGTCAGCGAAGAGTCGGGAGCCATTCTAAAAAGAAAGAGATCTGTAAATGCCGTGTCTGTTACAGCACTGACAGCCTTCGCAGGCCAAGCTGGATGATTGACATTCATAGAAAAATAAAACATACGGCCGCCGAGCGTAGGCAGAACCGTCCACAGCAGAGATAAAGAAATAAAAGAACTGCGTGAGCTCAAACGACAATGACACGGATTCAAGCGTAGCATCCAAGGCCTTAGGAATAGAAAACAAATAAAATGGAGAAACAAAGCTTCACATATTGCACTGAGTCCCACAATTTTGTATAGCTCCAGTTGTGTATGTAGCTTTTGAGTTATTTACATACGAACTCCAGGGATGAATGAATTAATGAGAAAATGAATGCGAAACTGTCAGCAGTTCCAGCCAAAGACAAAAGGGAAAAAAATAGAGCTCAAAAAACAACGGTCGGCACTGCTGGAATAAAAAGATGTTCACCGATTAGTTCTCTGCCTGATTAAATCTCTCTGAAAAGTACAAACGCACATGGACATTCTTATCTCAGCACCCGGGCCGGCTACCAAATCTGACTTTGGCTGGAACGTTCTCATCCTCGAGTCTTTATTTCCCATTTTGCAAGGGTTTAGTTAGCGCTTTCGTGTTGATTCAGATACATTAAATCTGGATAAACAATCTCCATAAGAGTCCTCTGCTCATCCAGCTGTGGTTCTCTGCTGTAGCACAGGTTCCAAGGGTCCACACGGAGAGCCCGGTTCTGGTGCAACATCGTTCTAGCACAGCTTGAGCTTGTAGGTGGAGATCTCCATTGGCTCCAGATTGATGGAGGAGTCGTTGGAGAGCGGAGGCTGAGAGTGCATCAGAGACAGAGACATGGGCTGCAGGAGCTGAAGATCTAGCCCACGGAACAGCCCGGAAATGGAGAGCTGGGAAGACAGATCAGAGACTCCGATTCAGAATGACTAAAAATAGACTTTATCAGACCTACATGCATCCACACAGTTTAGACCCATTCAAATGAAGTGAAACATGACTACAACGCAAAAGTATCAAATACTCACTTAGAAATAGTATGGTAATATTTTCAAATCAATGTGAAAACATTTAGATACCTAAATTAATTGTATATACTAATATATTGTATACAAATATATATGTGTGTGTGTGTGTGTGTGTGTGAGTGAGAGAGAAATAAACAGCTAAAATTACTAAGTGGAAAAAATTAACTAAAATGAAATAAAAACAAATTAAACTTAAATAGTAATATATAAAAATAACTAAAAATGTATAAGAATGACCAAATAAAATTACTAAAAATTAAACTAATTACAATGAAAACTGAAAATATAAAAATAAAAGCAAATTCAAAATATTAATAAAAACGATAATAGTATATAAATAATGCTAAAACAACACTGACATTTTAACACTAGAATTTTATAAATAATCATATATATATACACATATACATACATACACACATTATTCATTTATAAAATATTTACACATTTATTCATTTATAAAATATTTCTATTGTTAATAATAGTGTTAAATTATGTCAGTTGTGTTTTAGTATTATTTCTATACTATTATCGCTTTTATGGATATTTTGAGGTTCCAGAGATATATATATATATATATATATATATATATATATATATATATATACACACACATATACATATATATATATATATATATATATATATATACACACACATATACATATATATATATTATTTTTTTTGGCTTTGGCCAAAAAATTTGTAAATTCTGGTGTTTTGTTTTTATTCAAAGGTACTTAAGACAGATTTTCCTCATGATCCTCTTGTTGCAATGTTGGGATGGGCCCCTTTTCTGGAGACCTATAGTTTTGATCAAATCCAGACAGTTCAATACAGAATGACAATAGCAAAGACGACAATTTCGTTCATGTGGAACAAAGAATTTGTACCTAAATTTGAGACGTGGCTTAGAGAGCTCAGCAATGTGTTACATATGGAAAAGATTAGATGTGATATTGTAGGTAAACTGAAGAGATTTTTGTGGATTTGGAAGTTCTTCTTTGAATATCTGCAAGTTGACCATTGATAACTGTATTTAACCATCTGGACACATACTTTAAATTTTATAAAGTGTAGCAATGTGTCACAATTCTGTTTTTCCATAATTGGGTAAACATTGGTATTGGTATATTTTATTAAGGATTTATTTTTATTTATTTAATTTTCTCATTTTTTATATGTGTATATACAGTATACATATGTATGGATGTTGTACGTTTATGGGTGTGATTCAAGTCAAGACACTGACCTGGCCTTGTGTGGTGGTACAGTTGAAACCAGGGTTCTGGTCCTCCAGACCACAATCCAGGCCCAGTCGATGGAGGAGCAGAGCCGTGTAGGGAGATGGAGAGTGAGTGTCCTGCTGAGAAAATGAAATGATACCAAATAAATGCCAGTAAAAATAAATCCCCCTCTAAACACCCAGACCACAAAATCTCAAACACTTGAAATGTGAAAGTTTTTTTCCCATTTACGAACTCTAAGTCCTCATCAGTTTCACAGCAGGCGAAATCGATACTAACACACATTTTTCTCCCACGGCTCTCATTTACCAGGCTTTGGATGCTCCTGAGGTTCAGCAGGTGGAAGTCACAGGGCAAGGTGCCAGCCAATGGAGCGAAGGTACGCATGGGCGGCACGCCGTGTTTCCAGGGCAACACGGGCAGTGCCAGCACCTCATGGTTCAGGATGGTGGAGGTCATGTGACTGAGCAGCGACGGGAAGCTGACTGGTCTGCTGTCCACCGGCTGGAAGATACAGACATGTATCAGGTAACTTTTTAGGGTCACGGTATGAGATGAGCTCAGTACAGATTCTGCCTCTACATACTACTGATCTACAGCCCGTTATCATATAAAAGGTTTGGGGGCACGGCAGCACAGGTAGAGATAGCGGACAGGAAACCACCTTTGGCCTCTTAATCCAGGTGGAAACCTGTCGCTTGTTGCTATGGAAACAAGCTGAACTAGGGCTCCACAAAACTGCTACGGCGCTACTCTCCACCACTGCAATAATGTTACCTCTTCCTGGCCATCTCCTAAAATACCAGAAATGATTTTGTTTATCATGTTGGTGAATCTGGCATAGGAGCCAGCAGGCTGCATGCATGAGGAGAGAAAGACAGGATAATAAGTGATAGATAGACAGACAGGAACAAAAAACAAAAAGAGGTTATGATATGTATAAGGGGGGCATGATGAACTGGAATGGAAAGAAACACAAGGGGGCGCT
>NW_015555741.1:1869999-1871403 GCF_001515605.1 Sinocyclocheilus anshuiensis | reverse complement strand
ACTTTATATATTTTTATTAAGAAATAATTTAATTATTAATATATACTTAATAATACATTTGTAATACATAATATATACTGTTCAATATAGGACACTGTATTATTTATAATCTTTCAGAAGATAGCATGATTAAAATAAAATATATATATATATATATATATATATATTATTTAAATCAGTCTGAGCCTGTGTGTAAAAACTCTGAAGCCCATTATCTATTATTACACACTTGCCAGCTTTTAGACTGGCTGGACTCCGAATGATACTGTCCCTAGAGCCTTCACAAAGCTCTCATGAGTAACAATAGAGAGCCCCCTACAGGACACTGGGTGAAATGAGCATTTACGTACCGCTGGCTCTGCTACAGGACAGCTATATTTTGGTATGCATAACAAGATCTCTCATGTGAAGCTGAAATTGCAGGCTCCAATCAGATTAATCAACTGCTATGATTCTCGCCAGTCAGGGCGCGCAGGGTTTTATCAGTCAGCCAGGAAATAAAACTGCATTAAAAACGTAGCAGGCTGCACTTCGGAGAAAAATCTAGTCATGGTTTGTCTCATCTAATACGTAAAATATTTTGAATTTAGCTTGAGGCATCCAGTAGCATGTAAACTACAGGTAAGTTCTGCTTTAAGTGTATAGTTTTATTATTATTATTATTATTATTACAGGGGGGAAAATAAATAATTTAATTGAACTGAATAATTTAATTTGATTTAATTTGTATAACAGACAGGTAGTAATTGCCTTACTGTAAAGCAATCTGACATGTAAAGCAACCGAAGAAGGTAGTTCTTGGACAGAAAAAGAGTGCACTATTCTTAAGTCTGAAGAACAACTATTCTTGGTTTTTGTCATCTAATTCTTAAAATACATTTAGTTTTGAGTAGCATGTAAACTATGTTCTGCTTTAAGTGTACAGTTTTATTATTATTATTATTATTATTATTATTACAGGAAACTTTTTAATAAGATGTAGCCCACTCACAAGATGATTTTTACTATAAAATAATTATTTTATCTTAATTTAATTTGTGTAATAGTCAGGTAGTAATTGTCTGACATGTAAAGCAACCTAGGTCAGAACAAGTGTGTACAAATCTGAAGTCTGAAGAACAACTAGTCTTGGTTTGTCATTTAATTCTTAAAATAAATGTAGTTTAAAATAGCATGTAAACTATGTTCAACTTTTTTTCTTTTTTTTTTATAATTTTTTATTTTTATTAAAAAAGACGTGCCCTGGCTCCCAAAAAATATATTTTTCTTTAAATACAAATAAAATCAATCTTAATTTATTTTAATATTTAATTTAATTTATGTGATTGTGTGATTTTTTCCTGTTCAAGTAAGCAGTTTTTAGTCAGAATAAGCATTTACAAACCAAAAGTCTTTTTTTTTTTT
>NW_015555741.1:1867317-1869666 GCF_001515605.1 Sinocyclocheilus anshuiensis | reverse complement strand
CAAAAAGTTTTTTTTTTTTTTTTTTTAATTGTATCTAATTCTTGAATCTAATTCTTACAATATATTTAGTTTTGTTTGAGGCACTCAGTAGCAAGTAAACTCTGCTTAAGGTTAGGGCTGTGTTAATTTATAGATTTGTTATAACAAAATTTTTCAATTGAATTTGAATTTGCATGATTGGTTGATTTACATGTTTGTCTGTCTCTTCTCGTCTAAGTAGTCAGAATAAGCACTACTAGTACTAAGTACTAAGTACTAAGTTTGACTTTGGTTTGGTTCATTTGTATCCTCGTCCAGTCAGAACTCACCTTTCCACTGCTGCTCCTCCTCTCCAGCAGAAGACGGAAGCGATTGGCCGTTCGTTTGTTGTCCTTCAGGCCCTGCCCCAGACCCCTGTTATCGTCTTGCATCAGTCTGCGGTCCAGGATCACCTCCAGCTGACCTGCAGAGAATGGAAAGATCGTACGAGGGAAGGATAAGAGGGAGAGGCCGGTAATAGCATAGAGCGAGGCAAAGCATTAGACAGTACACTCACTTCATCTTCATTATTGGATACATTGCATCAAATCAATACAGAACCAGAGCACAGTGTGCCACTGTTAGTGTTTTCCTCCTCCCTACCGTCTCAGTCCCTGATTCATGTTTCATCCTGCTAAGAAACTCACTGCTATAGACCTAAAAAGTACCAGTATTTTGGTATCAAGTCGATACTGCAATGAAAACAGCATAGCGAGAAGAGTTTTTCTCTGTATTGTCAGCTCAATTTGGTACACAGGTGAAATAAGTTTGATTCCTACTATGGTAATAGCTCAGCTCATGAATATTAATTAGGACATGCTTGTGTTTCTTAGTAACCTACCTGAAGCATCTAGTCACGTAACAGAATATTAATAAGCCAATTAGTCAATGCTGTTAAAGTTTATGTAAATAATAATAAAGTAGTGTGTTTAATGGCATTTTAGTTTTGCAACAAAATTTGTATTTAAAAATAAATAAATAAACAAAAATACATTTGTATAAAAAATGTATTTCATTTAAAAAAAAAATAATAATAATAAATAATAATACTGACCGATAACCAATATGGTACAATTATATTGTGCAAGAAGTTTCACTGATTTAATGGCAATTTAGTTAAAAAATAAATAAATAAGTAAATAATAATACATTACATTTATATAAAATATATAAATAAATCATGTAACCAAATTAATGTTAATAAGCCAAATAAAAAGTTGGGCTAAATGCCGTTTTTTTTTTTTTTTTTAAGATTATGTAAATAACAGCCAATTAAAAGTACTGTGTTTAATTGCATTTTAGTTTTTAAAATACAAATAAAATTGCATAAAAATTCAATTGAATTTTAATTAATAAAATGTCTAATACTGGATGTTATTTACATAAACTTGTTTGTTTTTTTGTTACATTAATTATATTTTAAATTGCCATTAAATCAGTGAAACTTACATACATACAATATAATTGTCATTTATATTGTATGTCAGTATTAAGAGTTTTTTTTTATTAAATTACATTTGTATTTTTACTTTTTATTAAAAATACAAATTTTATTGCAAAAACTAAAATACCATTAAACGCACTACTTTACTATTATTTACATAAACTTTAGTATTATGTACATAAACCTTAGCCAATATGGTACAATTATACTGTGCAAGAATTTTCACAAATGTAATGGCATTTTATTTAAAAAATAATAATTATAAAAATACATTTATATAAAAAAAATTTTTTTTTTTAAAACATCAACCAAATTAATATTTATAAGCCAAATAAAAACTTAAGCTACATGCTGTTATTTTTAAGTTTATGTAAATGACATCCAATTAAAACCAGTGTGTTTAATTCCATTTTAGTTTTTGCACCAAAATTTGTATTAAAGGGGTCATATGATGCGATTTCAATTTGTCTTTTCTCTTTGGAGTGTTACAAGCTCTTGGTGCATAAAGAAGATCTGTAAAGTTCCAAAGACTAAAGTCTCAAATCCAAAGAGATATTCTTTATAAAAGCTAAGAGTCAACCACGCCTACCTAAAACAGCTCGTTCTAACACGCCCCCACATGTCTATGTCACGATGTGGGAAGATTTGCATAATGCCGCCCAAATGTTCACGCAAAGAAAGAAGGCGTAACTTTTATTCTCGCGGCGGTTGTTGCCGCCATGTCGTGAAGATGCTGTGTGTTTCGTTGTGAAAGCGAAACTACTTTCTTTGGCCTTCCAAAAGAGGACGATATCTGCTTCGTCATGCCTAGAGCTGATCCGTGCTGATCGCTGAGGAAATACTACAACTTTGACCTGTGGATCGCCGGATCGGCTTTCACCGTGGAC
>NW_015555741.1:1861917-1866014 GCF_001515605.1 Sinocyclocheilus anshuiensis | reverse complement strand
GATAGCTGGCCAATCAGAGCACACCTCGCTTTTCAGACCGATGAGCTTTGTAAAAATCGATGCGTTTCAGAAAGATGGGGCATAGAGGAGAAACAATAATGTACAGTATGTGGAAAATAATGTGTTTTTTGAACCTTAAACCGCATAAACACATTTCATTACACCAAATACACAAAATAATGTTCTTTTTAGCAGCATCATATGACCCCTTTAAAAAAAAAAAAACCGAACTAAAAATATATTTGTGAAAATAATCATGTCATCGACACTACTGCAATATCAGCGTTTGCGAAGCCTACTCACCGCTGGCCAGGCTGCTGACGCCCAGTGCCTGGGCCGTGTAGAGCGTGAGCCGGTATTGGCTGTCCTGAATATATGCCATGGCAGGCATCGGGTAGAAATGAGCCTGCAGTGGAAGTTTCTGGAAGTACCGGCGAGGCTGGATCTGATGAGCAGGGAAAACACAGAGCATTAGCTTGAGTCTAGGACTAACAGTGGTGAACTTTTACTCCATGTCTGTGGACGTGTGTACTTCACCTGGAAGCCGTTGAGGTCTGTGTAGAAAGTATCTCCGCTCTGAATGTCGGTAACCAGCCGCATGGCCAGCTCCTTGTTATTCTGATCTCTGATGTCCAGCATGGTGGTGATGTCCAGAGAAAGACCATCAACTCCTGAAGTGATATGTCAGGAATAACTGATCAGACAGGGCAAGATGTCCTCACACGATCGTGTTTATGGATGGAGGGAGTACCTGGAACATTATGAATGCGGACCGTCTGCTGGAAGTGTTGATAATGTGCCACAACCTCAGCGAAGAGAGGCCCTTCCACCACACGCACTACAGGGGCTTCTCTCTGCGAATACGGCTGAGAGCGAGTAGAAAGGAAGACGTTAATTGTTTGGTAAATTGCTTTTCGCCCCAGTCAAGACTAACAGACGCTACCTTGGCATTTCCGTCCGGCAGGAAGAGATAGGCCCCGCTCTTGTCCTTGGAGGGTCGAGTTCCGTATGTGAGGAACTGAATCTGTACCCTCACCTCCTGGGGATCGTCTTTACGTCGAATGCTCTGATGGAGAAAAGAGCGCGAGAGAAAGAGAATTAATCATTGTAGACTTATCTGCTGACTCAGACTCTAAAAGAGGACACAACAGCATATGTACTACAAAAACAGGACAGGGATACGTTTCATTCCTTTTGGCAACAATAAGAAAAAAACACTTGTCCAGATGACTGAACATAAAAATAGACTGCTGATGTCATAGCTTGGAAACTTCCTTTTTTATTACCATGAAATATTTGCTCAGTGGAGCTGATTTTCAGCATTTTTCAGGGGCATTTTTTTTTCTCCTATGAGGGCAATTTTTTCTAGTGACGTGCATATATTAAAACTCTGGCTGATACCTACAAGCTGATATTTATTATTATAATTCATATTACGGCAGGTATTATAATTCAGTACTATTTTTTTTTTTTTTTTAGACAAAATTATAATATCGGCCAAAACATGAATTATAATTAAATACTATTTTTGTCTAAAATAAAAAAAAATATATATATATATAAGATATATACATATAAGATATAAGTATATTCAGGCATCACAACGTTATAATATACAAAAATGGACATTCATTGTGAGATTTCCTGGAGATTAGTTTTAACCATTATTAAATTTAATACATTTATGTTTTATTAAATTTAGTTGTTGTTTTTTTAGTTACTTAATATTAGCTTTAGATGACAAAGTTAATTTATACAATATTGAATAATGCCAAATAAATGTAAAAAAAATAATAATAATTTGAATACTGGCCGATAACTGATATTAAAATTCTATACTATTTTACCATAAATAACAAAACATAAAAATACATTAAAAAAATTATAAACTATAATGAATAATTCTAAATACTACAAGTGAATTTAGGCATTACTATAATGTACAGTATACAAAATAAAATAAATATTAAAATAAAAATATTATTAAATTATTACTACTTTAAAGATTAAGTGAGCTTTGCATAACGGCAAACGTAATCTAAATTAAAAAATTGAGGAAAAGAGCATGCATAAATAAATATCAGCTGAGATTTATACATACAATATAGACTGACCATTAAAAATTCCAAATATTGGAAGATAACCGATATATTGCACATCTTTATATTCTCTATCCATATAAAAACAAGTGGGAATTCACTAAGAATGAATTGTGCCGTTGACTGAATCATTTGCATATGCTGTCTGTTTTGTCTTAGCAGTCGATTTACTTAAGGAATTATGCAAATCAGATAACGGTGTATGGTATAAACAAAACAAAAACAAACAGGGGAATTAACTCCACTTCCTGGGGCATTTTAGTCATTTTAGTGGCACTCTACCCTCAAGCCCCGGTTAATTTCTCACTTCACTTCCTAACACACAAACTCATCTTACCTCCAGCAGGCCCGTGGTTCCAGAGAAGCCCAGAGTGAGAGACTGGCTCTGGATGTAGAACGGCTGGGCGTCTACCGTCTGCGATCGCACGGGCAGAGGGTCCAAACCCCGTATGCTCTGACCCCGTCCCGGAATCCTGAGCAGCGTATCAGAGCGCAGGGTCATGGGGGAATCAGCAGAGTCATACAGGTGGAAGACGGCCAATCCCAGAGCGGGGAGGCGTGCCATGAAAGAGGCCTGAACGAAAAGACAAGAAAGAGTGTAGGTTTTGAGACTAGCTTTCTTTAAGATCCAGGAGCGAATGGACACAAACAGACACACCTGGTAGACCTCTCCACTCATCTCAACGGCAGACACCCACTGCGCGCTCAGCTGAACCGGTAAAGTCTGCCCGTCCTCAGTGAGAACCCTAACTCTCGCCGAATTCACCAGCACAGTCACTACACACAGACGCTCCTGCTCGACGGGGTTAAACAGCACCAGGTACCTGAGGAAGAGGAGGAAGATCGTATCTACACACTGAATAAAATGACAGCATTTGCAGTGTTCAAGATCTACGGATAACACATCTTACCTGGGAGAAGATTCCAGCTCGATAAGAGTACGCTGCGGGAGAGAGTCTTGTGTGGCGCGTCTGTCGTCCTGCAGTCACATGAACAGAGGTCAAAGGTCAGACTCCTAGCTCTCTTTTTCCCAAAAATCTTAGTTAATGTTGATCACATTGGATTAAAACCTACTGACTTTGCTCACATGGTCAAAAATGGCCAGCCTACCAAAATCGCATATGCATTTCTCATTGTTATATGTTATATATCATAAGTTGCACGGGTATATTTGTAGCAATAGCCAACAATACATTGTATGGGTCAAAATCAACGATTTTTCTTTTATGCCAAAAATCATTAGGATATTAGATAAAGATTATGTTCCATGAACATATTTTGTACATTTCCTACCGTAAATATATCAAAACTACTTTTTGAAAAACTACTTTTTGATTAGTAATATGCATTGAACTTCATTTGGACAACTTTAAGGTCGATTTTCTCAATATTTGAATTTGTTCTTTTTTGCACCCTCAGATTCCAGATTTTCAAATAGTAGTATCTCAGCCAAATATTGTCCTATCCTAACCAACCATACATCAATGCTTATTTATTCAGCTTTCAGATGATATAATCTCCTATACAGGTGCATCTCAATAAATTAGAATGTCGTGGAAAAGTTCATTTATTTCAGTAATTCAACTCGAATTGTGAAACTCGTGTATTAAATAAATTCAATGCACACAGACTGAAGTAGTTTAAGTCTTTGGTTCTTTTAATTGTGATGATTTTGGGTTTTCTCAGGATTTTGATTTTTTTTGCACCCTCAGATTCCAGATTTTCAAATAGTAGTATCTCAGCCAAATATTGTCCTATCCTAACCAACCATACATCAATGCTTATTTATTCAGCTTTCAGATGATATAATCTCCTATACAGGTGCATCTCAATAAATTAGAATGTCGTGGAAAAGTTCATTTATTTCAGTAATTCAACTCGAATTGCGAAACTTGTGTATTAAATAAATTCAATGCACACAGACTGAATTATTTTAAGTCTCTGGTTTTGTTAAATGTGAGCCAAAATCATCACAATTAAAAGAACCAAAGACTTAAA
>NW_015555741.1:1851457-1861876 GCF_001515605.1 Sinocyclocheilus anshuiensis | reverse complement strand
TGTTAAATGTGAGCCAAAATCATCACAATTAAAAGAACCAAAGACTTAAACTACTTCAGTCTGTGTGCATTGAATTTATTTAATACACGAGTTTCACAATTTGAACTTTTCCACAACATTCTAATTTATTGAGATGCACCTGTATGACTGGTTTTGTGCTCCAGGTTCACATATTATTATTAACAAATATTGGTTTCAATATTTTTGTCAGCTTCTTGTTTTAATGAACACAGGTTTTGTATTGAAACTGATTAATCATAGGCCTCATTTATCAAAGCGTATGCACCTGTTTTTGAGTTAATATTGCCCAAATTATTGAGAAACAACACATTTTTCACTCAAAAACTGAGGTGCATAAGCTCAAATTAAAGAGGCGTGCGATTAATCAGTTCCTAAAAGAAATACAAAACCTGTAGTAATTGAAATGAAGTTGACAAGATTTGGTGATTATATCACATAATGAGAGATTTACAAGCAATTTTTAAAGGGATAGTTCACCCAAAAATGAAAATTCTGTGAAAATTTATTTTTGGGTGAACTGTCCCTTTAAAAGGCTTGTCATTTTTGACTGTGAACGCCAAATAAGGTAAATGATTTTCAGCTCAGCACAAGGGTTAAACACGGTGTGAAAAACCAAGGCTGTTCCTCACCGTCTCTAAGAAAGGCGCCGTCTGGTAGAAGCGATAAATGTCTTTATTCTTTATTACCAGGAAGTGTGCAGCATTAATGATCACTCGTTTCAGACCGACCAGAGAACGTAATAGCCTGGGGAGGGGGGGGGAGAAACGAATCAAGAACCATTTACAAATCGAAAGTCGTCAATCCAAACTCTAAAAATGGTCCATTAAAGATGATATTTCAGTAATAACACCCTGAGCGACTTCCTTCGATCTTCAGATCAGTTAATGCTGATCAAATCTGCAAGCTTTCATTCAGAGACCTGTTTCCGTAGTCGATGACGACGGCCTCTTTGGCAGTGCCCGTGATGGCATCATGGTGCTGGAACAGCCCTATGTTGCGCCTGGCATCGGTGAGGAGGGAGTAATCTGAGACAGGATAACGTCCTTCCAGTCCCGCACGCCGCGCGTGAGCCACCGCCAAGCTGTAGAGAATCTCTGCCCCTCTACAGCAAACACAAAATCAAACAGTCTTAAATCACAACAGTTCATGATGCTGAACGAACAGCGAGGCTTGACAAAACGAATGATAATAGAATTAAAGACTAAGTAATGACAGTAATTAGGCAATGCCTCGTGCTTAATTCAGGAGAAAAACTTGTCACCCACGTGGAGAATAACTATTTTAATTATTCCCCAGTAATGCCACAGAGATCAGGCCTTTATTCAAAGCATAATTGAATCTCTGGCAAATAAAGACACTTTCCAAAGTTGCTAAAATAATGGATTAAATTCAGATACCTCGACGGCAGTTTGTCAGTGCAAATTTAAATGTGTTGCCAATTAAAAATGAAAAGGCTTCCACAAAACCCTGTTAGCATGCTTCTGACTGAAAGCTACTTGTTGAATTGTTAACAATGCGTTAAATAACCACTTTATGTAAAAATACTCTTCCATCCCAGCTTAATTTGCAGAGGCATTTATAAATGAACCATTTGTAGTTGATTTCCGTGAAAAGTGCAAACACTTTATTCACTGACTCAAATTAAAATTCTATTTTAATAAAATGCTGGCCAATAATGATAAATAATTTATAGTTATTTGTAATTTATAGTGATAAATAATTTCAAGTTATAGCAATAAATGGCTGGTATATAAAATGTAAAAATTGTATACATTATTTTATAAATAAAAATTCATGTAATTAAAATTAAAATGAATATTTTAAAATTGAATTACATTATTAAATTAAAAATAAAACATTAAAAAACTAAAAATAATTTTAAATGCTACATTTACAATGCTGAAAAATACTGAATTTAGGCATCACGGCATTATAATGTACAGTAATGACAAATAGATATTAATATTGATATATGCTGAAGACAGAAATGTAATCTACATGTAAAAATAGGTAAATGAACATAAACAATTATATATCAACAGATATAAAAAAAATAAATCAGCTACTAACTATAATGGTACTGATGCAAGATGCATCTTAAAGGCTTGTGCACACCGGGACGAATATCGCGCGCGATTATCGCCGACGTTTAACGCCTCGTGACTAAAGAAAGGGCGCCAATGTGAGTGTGCACACCGACGCGCAAAACGGCAGGCGTAAAAGCGCCATTTTTTTAAAACCGCCTCGGGATAGTTTTTTTGGTTTTACGTGCCACTTTAAAAACTGGCCGACCAATGAGATTGGCGCTTTTGTTCAGGTGCCTGGAGCTGCTGAAGTTACAGTAAAACACGACTTGGTGGCGCTCAAGCACAAAACGGTCTTGCCAAGCACACATTGATACCTAACCTCGAAGAGGAAGTAAGTAGACGAAGAAGATGCATCGAGGCAAGATGAATGTAGAGATGCTGGTCTCATTGGTGTCTGAACAGAAAGAGCTTTATGACAAACGTGACAGCGACTACAAAAATCTCAATAAGAGGGAGTTGTTATGGAGAGGAATTGCAGATCAAATAGGATTCGATGTGTACCGGGGTATTTCCGTTTTTCATTAAGCGCCATCTAATGTCAGGGAGTGAATTTGCACATTCGCTCGGCTCATCGCCAGCGAAAATCGCTTGGGTATGAACACACAAGACGCGTCGAAAAACGTCTCGAAAAACGCTGGCGATAAGCGTGCGCGATAATAGTCTCGGTGTGCACGAGGCTTAACAGTTCGAGATATTTTTAGACATGCATTGGATGTTTCACTTCCTATGTTTCCATTACCGTTTTAATATGCATTTAGAAGTATCGCATCAAAAACAAGTGATGGAAATGCCAAATTTCGGGGGAAAAAAAACTTAATTTGCAAAAAAGTTTTTATGCTTGCTTGAGGTGGTTTTTGTCTTGAGTGACAAATGGTTAATGCGAATAATGGGAGATGAAAACGTATTTGCAGAATAAAGTCCTCCATGCGCATCAAAAAAAGTCATGCGACATGCGCGACGGCATAATCTGACTAACCAGCGGACCGATCGTGTTGCACAGCATCTGAAATGTTACAGTCATTTTGAAATGCCTGAGCAAAGTTGTCAAAGTATTTCTGTATTATTGCCTCCCAGAACTGTTACACGACTGCGTTCCCGAACATTTTAATGCCAAACATTTTAATGCCAGTTTATCAGGAAGTGACGTTGCTTATTTAGAAAGTGACGGTGCTTATTTGTAAATGTTTTATGCGACATTCCAATTTTACGCACAAGTTCAATTCGCAACTTTGGATGGAAACCCAGCCACTGACTAACCGTAGGTGAGATTCTAACACACGGTCCACGTTTTTGTAGAAGGGACGTGAGGTGTAGTATCCACTCCAGTAATGGTCCTCTCTATCCGCATAAGCGAAGAAGTCTCCGCTCAGCACAGGGTAATCGGGTGGTCTCATCCCCGGAGCGACTCCATTAGCCTTGTACACCGCATTAAAGTAATCTGTCAGCGTCGCAAACTGGGCCTGAGAACACAGAGATTTACTTTCAGGGCAATTCAAATTCATTTCGCATTTTCCGAAATCCAAAACATCTGTACTCTTTTCTTCCCTCACAAACAAGTTAAATTATTCATTCAGATTATTCCTAGTTGTACATTAAAAGCTGAGCTGAAGGAGCTGTGTTTGTTTAAAAAAAACAAGATTTCTGACATTGCAGAAATAGATTTAGATCTAATTAAACCTCTTCCTGACAAACCTACAGACAATTATTGTAGTTTTCTATTGATTTACAGGTTAGAGCCTCTATGTTTATCTGAAAACATACCTTTACATGCATTTCTGGGTGAGAGTTCATGTAATCGAACAGTTTCTGGTAGTTGAAGTACTGCTGGTCCCACTCTAATGGTTTGTCGTAGCGGAAGTCATCCCCAAGAGGAACCAGCAACACTCTGCTACGAAACAGCTTGGATTTTTTACGGTATTGATCAAGCAGAACGCCAGCTCTGAAACAGAAAATGTCAAATATGAAGTGAATCCACTGGATTGGTTTTTATTAAGTCTAGCAATCGATTAAAAACAAGTTAAGCATTGAATGGACAAAAAGTGGTGTATATACACACTACCAGTTTTGTTTTTTTTTACATAAAGAAATTAATCATTTTACTGGGCAAGGACACACAGATTGATCAAAACAGACATTTATGAACATTTATAATGTTTAAAAAAATGCTGTTGTTTTGAACTTTCTATTCATCAAAGATCTGAAGGATTCACATTTTAAAAATAGAAAACTGTTTTTTTTTCATATTCCTGTAATAATTTTATATAATTAATACAATTATATAAAATAAAATTATATTATACATTTTACAATTAACACATTTTTAAAAATGAGTTGTTATATCATTTTTTTGTTATTTTAATTGTACATAAATGAATATAATTTTTTATAATTCATATCTTAGTTAAATAAATTATACTTAAATGCCCTAGTTTTCATCCAAGCAGATCAATGTCTAGTCATACGAAAGTAAGAAAACACGTTTGAACATTTTGAAGGAAATGACTCGCGAAGCTAAATGTGTACCAATAAAACCCTTTGCCTATTCCAGTAAACCTGAAAGACCTCTGAAGTGTAATGACAGGTGCAAACTAATTGCTACAAGCTTGTAATATCCAGGTTTTCTTCTGCAGAGCAAGAGAGCGGTGGATTTGGGTTCGAGCCCAGTTCAAGCGCAACCCATATAAATACAGCTGGTGCCAGCTGGGTGATGGACAAATGAATTTTGTTGGCTAACACAGGAAATTAACCTACATTCATTCTTTGGCTAAACTCCCCCCCGAATCAAATTATTTCCCTGGTTTCATAACAATCAGTCCTACGGCCTCACCTCTCGGCCACGTTGGCATCTGTGATGGCTCGGGGTGGCACCTTCCAGGGGCAGTTGACTCGACTGCCCGGCAGCCTCTTGAAATCAAACTGGCAGCAGATCTTGGGGTCTGGGCCGCACGTGTGAGGCACGTCGTAGCTGTAAAATGGCATCATGTGGCAGAACATGTCTGTGCCTGATTCAATATCTGAAAATAAAGAAATTAAATAAACTTTGATGTGTTGGTCTCTAAGCCACTGAGATGGGTTGGCAAGACTCCTTGGCAAAGCTTTCAAAAGCATTTGCCAAGGGTTTGTGTTTTCCGAAACCTTCATTAGACATTTAAAGCCTTTCCAACATGTAATTAATGATTATAAACACTATATTCTGGTCTATTATAGTTATTAACTAGAATTTTAAATTTTCTTAAGAAATATGAGTGGTCCTTGCACATGCAAAACACACTGTCATAATGCTAGTTTTTTTTTTTTTTTTTGACTAGTTGCGAGAATGCTTCCTAATGTGTTTTAGGAGCTGTTTTTACAGTTTCTAGAGTGTTAATATGTAGTTATATCTATATATGTTATATGTTATATGTAGAAGTCAAAAGTATACATCCCTAAAGTATGATATTCGTTATATGGTTCAATGAGACTCTTAAGGGATCTTTTCATTGCCGACCGAGAGAAAATCATACGTTTGATCACTGAGAAATGTAACAAAACCCTTCTCCTCAATTTGACATATCATTCATACCTAAAACATAAAAGTGCCAGATGATCAAGCACCACTAATAAGCAGTGCTGTAATTAACCAAACAATTAACACTATTAAACAATAGTTCGTTTAGCCGGCCCTGGCTCAGTTGGAAGAGGTGGGCCAGAGCGAGGTTTAGTTATATATAGATCAGTGAGTGTGAGCGCTAATCGCGCCGGAACGCGGAACTTATGATACGTGTTGCATGATTGCGTGAACATTTCTCAGCAGCAAAAGTGATAGATCTGTAAAGCCATATATCGTGAGAGGGCCGTGTGTTACCGCGTCCCAAACAACTCAAAATAATAAACCACAAAGTTAACAAAACGATGCACTCCACTGTGATGAGCGAGAGTGCTTCTCTGCTGTCTTCACGTGCTATCTGAAACTTCCTGTTTCCCAATTATGAAGTCGTGATTACGAGCACGTTGCATTCTTTTCTGTTAAAAATAACGGTGAACAGTGGGTTTGTGAATGTTGATGCTTAGCCTAAATAATTTTATCGGGAGCATTCATGTGAGCGCTGCTGCAGTCTAGGCCCACCCCAAATGCTCTCATTGGTTGAGACACGTGATGACGCCCATCCCAAGCCAGTACTGATCAATATCCCACCTCTCCTGTGACACATGGTTTGTCTGTATGTGTATTCAGAGCCAGTGAGCAACGGACTAACGAACGGTTAATGCGCGATAAAATAATCGTCAGCGTTAATTAATTAATGCGTTAACGCGATAACACATTAACTTGCCCAGCCTTAATTAAAATGAAAATATACAAATAAAAGAAACTTGAAAGTACCGGGGAGGTATTTTATTCTCAAATGTCTAAATGTGTAATAACAATGATTTGAAATATAACAAATATATTTAAATGTCAATGCATGTTTTTGTTTTTGTAGTCATTTACCCCAGGTCTGCCTCCACATGAATTCTAGGCTCCGTGTGGCAGCAAAGTGCTTCTTGATGGAGTAATGGACCCTCTGGATCAGCATGCTGCTCATGTTTGCCCGTTTCAGTAGGTAAGGCATCGTGGCGCTGTGCCCGAACGGATCAACGGCCCAGCCTGAGCGAGGGGTCACACCTGCAGTAACACACCGATTAAATATTCCAAACCAATCCGAAGGAGCCACTTTTAAAATTAAACCCGCATCGCCCACATCTAGAACAAATGCGCTAATTGCTAAGCAAGCCACACCATCCATAAAACAATCTTACCCAGATTTTTCTCTAGCCACTGATGGCCTTCAATCAGCTGATCGATCATGGCGAAATAGTGAACGTTGGCCTCATCCGTCATGACCCAGCCTCCCGTCACTATCTCAAGCTGTCCGCTAAGGATCAGCCTGAAAGAAAAAAGGGTTTAGAAAGGATTCTTAAAATTTAAAGCACTGTTCACAAGATGAGGTGAGGAAATCTACGACATTAGATCAGGGTTTATAAGGAGCATCTAGACTAATTAACCTTCAGCAGATTACTGAGTTAAGAAGATGAACCGATCAAGAGTGGGCATGAGGGATCGAATCTAAGCACAAAAGACAGAATGAGGGCACTGAACAACCACCATTGCAGAGAATTTTTCATTCTGAATGTAACATTTTCCAAGTGATTTCCATAGTGGCACAGTCAGGAATTGATTGGATTGTGAATTGGATGGAATATGATTAAATTTAAAATAACTGTTTACTATTTTAATATAATTTAAAATGTAATTTATTCCTGTGATGCAAAGCTGAATTTTCAGCATCATTTCTCCAGTCTTCAGTGTCACATGATTCTTCAGGATGGAAACTGATACATTGGAAACTATGGAAACTGATACATTTTGTTTTTCAATATTCTTTGATTTATAAATTCAAAAGAAAAGCATTTATTTGAAATATTAATTTTATATCATTATAAATGTCTCTAGTGTAACTTTCAATCAATTTAATGCATCCTCCTTGCTGAATAAAAGTATTTTATTAATTTCTTTAAAGTGATTTTTTTTTTCAAGGGCAGAGCCAGCTTTGATGAAAGATTATGAAGAAAAACTAAGAAAAAAATAGTCAAGTTTGATTTTTACATTTATTTAATTTTAACATCATATTATTTTTAAACTTCAAATTTTATTTAAAGGGATAGTTCACCCAAAAATGAAAATTCTATCATTAATTCCTCACCTTCATGTTATTCCAAACCCGTAAGACCTTTGTTTATCTTCAAAACACAAATTAAGATATTTAAATCCGAGAGCTCTCTGACCCTGCATAGACAGCAAAGGTAGTAAGGAAGGACATCGATAAAATAGCCCATGTGACATCAGTGGTTCAGACTCAATTTTCTGAAGCTACAAGAATACTTATATAATGGCAGGGGAAACACTGACGTTCACATAACATTGCATTGGACCACTGATGACACATGGACTATTTTAACGATGTCCTTACTACCTTTCTGGGCATTGGAACGTGTCAGTTGCACTGCTGTCTCTTTTGATTTCATCAAAAATATCTTAATTTGTGTTCCGAAGATGAACAAAGGGTTTGGAATGACATGAAGGTGAGTAATTAATGACAGAATTTTCAGTTTTGGGTGAACTATCCTTTTAACATAAAACATTACTCACTTGCGCATTGCCTCTTGTTTATGTACATCTGCGCTTTCCCACCACTTGGCGAAGAACGAAATTTCCGACCAAATGAATTTCCTGCGAGGATCTTCGGCCAGTTTCACCACAATGTTGTTAAAGATATGCTGGGTTTGGTCATTGTAGTACTTGTCAAATGTTTTGATCCATCCTGTCACAAAAAAGAAGTGCAGTACAAAGTCACAGTTAAAACCATTCAAGGACGGCAAACAGATCAGATGTAGTTCTGCCACAACAGAATGAAGTGACAATACAGTATGTGCTAAAAACAAATGCTCTTTTAATAAAACACTGAAAAGTTTATAAGAAGCACAGACGTTTGGCCGCATTTCGTTCCCTGAAGAACAACCTGTTCAAAATAACACCGTCTGTTCATTATTCAGAGGCACTGCTGGGCTGTGCAAAAAAAAAATCTAATCTTTGTGTCAGCGCTGGAACAACAGATCCGCGCTGACCCTCAGAATGACAGAAAGACATTTCGAGTCGCGGTAGACTGATTGAAACATATAGGGAACATGTTCAGTATTATGCAATCTGCATTAAATGCATAGCACCACAAAGACCAGTGACACAGTACTGACCCCAATAAAACAACAGGGAATCGGGTCACTGACTTTAAAGTATTAGATTCTCCATTCTTTCATAACGCTGCAAAAAATGCCAACTGCAGGGGTTCGCAAAACTTATCTGTCCTGTGGGTGATGCTGAAACTCATTGTGTTTCTCTTAAGGTGCCTCACAAATTGTGCTAATGCTGCAAAATGCAAGCCCAGTAACTGACCCACTTTACCTGCACAACTCTTTCGGATAGGCATTGCTAGGTGCTAGACTGAGGATGCTGCCTCAACAACTAAAACAAAATGAAAAATGTTACATCCACTTAAGGACGGAGAGTGAAAACATTCTAGTAGAGATTGAAACTTTGAAACATTTTTAGGTTGCTTAATGAAATGTATGCAAGCTAAGCTTCAAAAAGATGAAAAGGACAATAAAAATATCACAAAAGCAGCCAATTCTCCAATTAGAATATTTACAGCATTTTGTCTTTAACAAAATATCCAAATTAGGATACATACACTACTGTTCAAAAGTAGTGTCCCGTTTTTTTAAAAGAAATGGAATACTTTTATTTATGAAAAAAACACATACTGATCAAAAGCTACAGTAAAGACATTTAATGATAAAAATAATTTCTATTTCAAATAAATGCTGTTCTTTTACTTTTTCTACTCATCAAAGAATCCTGAAGAAATCATGATTTCCACAAAAATATTAAGCAGCACAACTGTGTTCAACGTTGATAATAATAAGAAATGTTTCTTGAGCAACAAATTAGCATATTAGAATTCATTCTTGAAGGATCATGTGACACTGAAAAATTCAGCTTTGCATCACAGGAATAAATTACATTTGAACATATATTCAAACAGAAATGTGTTCTTTTATATTGTAATAATATTTCACAATATTATTGCTTGTACTGTAATTTTAATAAAATAAATGCAGACTTGGTGAACATAAGAATCAGTATTGCATGTAGGGCTGGGCGATATGGCCAAAAAAATTATCACGATAATTTTTTTTATATAAGTCGATGTCGATAATTATCACAATAAATGTCGAATCTTTATTTCTTTCAAGTTTAAAGCCAAATTTTTGCTCCAAAGTGAAAGTTGTAGAAACCAGACCATTCATTTCCCTTAACAAAATAAATATCTAAATAGAAAAATTAATTTCTTAGTTTCTGCATGTTCTAATGAGTGATATTGTTTCAAATCAAGAAACAGATTTGGGTTGCCTGATAATATTAATAATGCACATTTGATAGTAGCTTGAGTTAGGATGCAGAGGTAAATATTTGTTTATTATCAAAATCAGTAACATCTGTAAAAATTGTAGCAACCTCAGTTTTATATGGTTAAATTTATTCTGACCAAGGTTTTTTTTTTTTTTAATTAAACATTGGTCTCCCATAGTAGCATACATTTAAATCATGATAAACACAGTAAAAACCACACATAGCCTATAGCACCTCAATACCATGGTAAAATATAACTATATGGTGTTTAGGTAGCCTATTTGTATGAAAAACAGTAGTCTAAAAACATTCAGTATAAATGCACAC
>NW_015555741.1:1850975-1851247 GCF_001515605.1 Sinocyclocheilus anshuiensis | reverse complement strand
TCCAGTGCGTTGTGATTGGCCGAATACCTCAAGCGTGTGACGGAAATGTTACGCCCCTACCATACTTTGATGCCGTGTCCCGGCAGGAGCAACGAGACAAAAACATTAAAACCCATTATAAACAAGGCCTTTGTTGCATCCAGTGGGGACATAATTACGGATTATAATGACTTGTACTGTCTTTTTACGCGTTGTATCGTGCCGCATAAACATAAAACCATGTCTGCATTTGTGATCGGAGAAATGACAAACAACAAGCGCTACTCTACACT
>NW_015555741.1:1850090-1850383 GCF_001515605.1 Sinocyclocheilus anshuiensis | reverse complement strand
AACAAAGTAGTTTCGCTTTCACAACGAAACACACAGCGTCACACACGGCGGGCTTGAGTGAGCGGAGGCTTGTGGGCTTGAGTGAGGAACAGCCGGCGGGCTTGAGTAAGCGGAGGCCGACGGTCTAGAGTGAGCGGCGGCCAGGCTAGAGTGAGCGACGGCCGGCGGGCTAGAGTGAGGAACGGTCAGCAGGCTTGAGTGAGCAGAGGCCAGCGGTCTAGAGTGAGGAACGGCCGGCGGACTTGAGAACGGCGCGGCCGGCAGATTCGACGAAGGAGCGGCCAGCGAGCTTG
>NW_015555741.1:1843837-1849928 GCF_001515605.1 Sinocyclocheilus anshuiensis | reverse complement strand
TTATGCACCAAGAGCTTGTAACACTCCAAAGAGAAAGGAAAAATTTAAATCGCATCATATGACCCCTTTAAATCACCAAGTCATTTGTGTTCATCACTGAATTCAAGCAGTGGATCTCACAGCGCTGTTTAGTGCTCGCATGACCGAGTAAACACATCTGCTCTAGTGAGCTCGCGCCGCGCGCAGTTTAAACTGTGATCCGAGCGGATAAACGGTCCGTGTGGCGCGATTCAAACGAGTCGCGCTGTTTCGTTCCGCTTTTGGCGCATAAACATTATATCGAACATTTATCGAACTCTTAATATCGTTTTATCGAGGAAAATTATATTGCGATAATTATCGTTATCGAATTATCGCCCAGCCCTAATTGCATGCTTGTACAGAAATATGCTTAATGTCAAATTAATATTAAATACAAATCATAATAGTTCAAATTAATTTGACAAATTTGTGTATTATTATTTTAATTAATAGTATAATTAATAATAGTAATAATAATTCATTTAATATATCTATATACATCTTATTTAATTTTACCAATTTATTATAAATATCTAAACATGTCAATGTGTATTAATAAGGACATTTTGATGTTGATAATATTAGTTCCTATTTGAGCTTTAACGAAGGGAATGCTCTTGTGAGGAAGAGACTGAACAGCTGCTGCTGTTAGAGTTTTTTAATAAAGACTTCTGAATTATATTCCTCTTTGTATCCAGCATTATTATTATTATTATTTACCCACATCCACCTCAGCTGTTGGCTAACATCAAAAATAAGAGTTATGCAAGCTGTTCACAGTCTTCATACCTCTCAATTTCTGCCTCTGAAAGTGAACTCTTCAAGTAGGTTTGCATCATCAAAATAACAAGTCGAAAGGTCACCAACAGGAAGTGATTATGGACTAATTCTCATTAGTGATTAGTGTTTAGAGCATTGCTATATAAAGATCCATACAACTAGTGTACTTCTGAAGCCATGAAACAGACTGAAATTGAATTTGTTTATTCAATGAAAATCATCTTCAGTGGGCTGTTAACCGGAGATCTAGGGCAGATTTAAACATTATTAGTGAATATTTTATGATACTTTTATGGTGGTTTTGTGTTTTGTCAGTTCTAGTTACATGACTAATTGAAAACACAAAACACAAGTTACACTCCAGACCGCAGATATAATGCATTATGCATGTAGCATGAAATCCGATAGCAGGACAACTACTTGACATATAAGCACAGCTTTTGTGTTTATGACTTGAGTTTTGACTCTTTCAAAATTATCTGGGTTGAAGTGAATCATTCCCAAATCTGAAAAAGTAAACTCAGGCCAGGGCTTCATAGGTTGTGAATGAAGTTTCAATCCCTACCTGGATCGTTGTGCGAATGAGGGACCACAAACACTTGCAGAGGCTCGTCGTCCCACTCGTTGGGCTCGTAGGTGATCTCAAAGCCTTGCTTCCAAACACCTCCATCCACATTATCGAAGCTCAGCAAGGAGTATACATCCAGCATCTGTGGCCAAGCAAACAATTCAGAGATTGTCTCGAATGTTATTGCAATTTGAATATACAAAAACCTCCACTTGGAGACAAAAAATGTTACATTCAGTGATTTTCCACAAATTTTAACAGCGCACCCAATGGAGACTTAGTGCCTGATCACAACAAACATGTCAGGTTTTAGACGTGTTTTGAATTTTCTCAAAATATTTCTCAAAAAAATTCCAAGTATCTGAGGATGTCAAAAATCATATTAAAGTTGCACCAAGTATTTACTTTACTAGAGAAATTCATACTATAGACAAACAGTATTATGTAAAAAATAGTAGTGCTCTTAAATGGTTAAATCTGTAATACAGTGCTAGATGATGGCAAATGTAATTTAAATCTGATAAAAAAAATAGGCAGAAACAATTAAACATCCAATATCAGCAGCTAAAATCCAAAATGGCCAATACCAATTTAAAAATAATGAATTAAAATAAGATTAAAAATAAAGTAATTGTAAAAATGCCGATAAATATTGTGCATTACTAGGAGAAAATTAAGTGAGTGGTGATGGCAAATGTAATCTGAACCTAAATCTAATCTAAAATGGGAAGAAACAATTAGCCAACTAATATCCGCTGATATTACTTGCCAGTACAGGCTGAAAATAAAATAATAAACCAAAAACAAGCAGAAACAATTAAACCTACAACTGATAAATATCCAAAACAGCCAATACAGTTTAAGATTAAATTTTTGATTTTAGGTACGCAAACTTTTGGAAAAATTATATCTACTATATTTATTTACCAGACAGGTATGTTCTATGCAATTGTTTGATACAAGATATGTTTCTAGTTTCAACATTATTTGTTCTTTTTAGACATTCCTCTTTAAAAGAAAAAAAAGTATCATCTGTATTGCAAAGTGTCCCACAATTGGTTTTTGACCACTGAAAATGTGTACAATTTAACCATTTACTCCTGGAGCCAAATTTAGATCCCAGTATATCTGAAACTGATCCATACAGGGCCTTAAAAATGAAGATGCCAAAAGGAAAGTTTCTTAAGACCCAGTCTCTAAAAGGGCATTATGATATCTTTAATACTTCTTGAGTTACAGGCATCCAAACTTGGGAGAAAAAAATGGAAAAGTGCCTTTTCCCATTATTGAATGGTCACCATTGACATGTAATGCAACAAAGCCTGCTAAAGTCAACAGATTTTACTAACAGACCTACCAATCTCTGTGTAAAAATAACAAGGATTCGGTCATCTTTCTGAAGTCATTATTACTCTCAGGTGAAACTTTTCATTTTGACCCCCCTCTACAAAACAGTGGATTACTCAGTTAATACACATCCGTAACATGTAATATTTTGGTTTTCATCACTACATGTTAATCTTTCTTCAGAACAAATACTGACATAATCATACATTTGAGCCGGCGACCTCTGGATGAGTTGACACTGAATGACATTACAAAAGTAACTGTAAAAGTTGGAGACTCAAAACTGTGTGATTATTGATGGAATCCTTGGCAAGGATAGCCAGGAAACACAAACTGAGCACCACAGATGTAACCACAACAAGTGAATCCCAAAGCCGCCCTGCAAGCCTCTCCCAGATAACACTGCATTAAATTCAAGTCATTCCACACACACTTCCGCCCACTGAGATGCCGTTTTGATTCTCACCTGCAGGTCAGTTTGGCTCCTGTGGCCCAGTGCGAACTGGCAATCCAGCGGCTGGACGGAGAGAAAGGTGGGCCTGCCATCAAAGGGCAGCACCCAGGAGCCATTGGCGCTACGGAAAGGGAGGTGTCCGCTGGGAGAGATGGCCCCCGTGTCGGTGAGCTCCAGCACAGAGTCTTTGATGTGGCTGATGATCTGATGGTTCTCCTCCAGGAGCTGCTCCAGCTGCTCAATGCGGTTCTGCAACACCGAAATCTGGCTCTGAAAAAACCAGGGGGATGGAGGTGTAATCTATCTACCACCACAATCTACAACATCACATGACTGACCTGAGCGCTCTAGAGGGGGCGACACACCAAGGCACACAGGACTGGCATTGGCTGACCTGCAACACGTCTACAGTATCACTAACAAACTGGATTTTTACTTTATTAAGTAGCGATTCTGAGTGGGGATTAGGGCTGCACGATAAATCGCATGCGATATTTAACGCGCATCTTGTCAGTAAAGCCGTTCTGTAATCAGCTATAAATCTCCATCACGTGCGGGCTTGGAGATTTACCGCTGATTACAGTACGGCTTTACTGACAAGATGCGTGTTAAATATCGCATGAGATTAATCGTGCAGCCCTAGTGGGGATGTACCAATATTATTATGTTTCTTTTTTGTCATGTTATGGCCAAAAACTGACAAATGGACGATTTTATACTATGTTGTCTTAATACATTAAAAAAAAAATCACTAATTAAAATCCACCATTTTAAATTTTGCAAGTGAATTTAGCCATCACAACATATATAATCATTTAAAAATCTGAAATAAGTGTAAATAAATACATTTTGTATAACATTTTCTAATGCTCATTGTATAATATCTAATGCCCATAAACATTTATATCTATTTTTTATACTGTATGTTATAATGTTAGGTTGCTTAAATTCACTTGCAAAAATTTAAATGGTTGATTTTAATTTGTGATTTTTTTTAATGTATTAAGACAAAATAGTATAAAATCATCCATTTATCAGTTTTCGGCCATAACGTGACGAATTATTGGAAAGAAATTTAATATTGGTACATTCCTACTCAGAATTGCTATTCACATATTCCTTATATACAAGCATATACCTTTTATACAAGTAATACACATAAAATGAAAATTATATATATATATATATATATATATAAAATATTATTCATTTAATATATATAATATTTTTTATATTTTTCTAGGACGTTCAATCTAGAGATTTTCAAAAGACATGATATTCCGGTCCTTAGATACGTCTCAGATCCTTTATTTAAAGTAAAATTCACAGGATTTTTTTTTCTGCCATTTTATCATCTCCCAGGCGGGTCACAAGTCTGATGGCTTAGAAAAGTAATAGTACACCTCTCCCCAACACGCCGCATGATTTGAGGTATCATTCAGATCCGTAGTACAAAGGGTGAGGGATGAGTTACATGTAAAAACGTAATACTTAGGATTGGGAGTTTCTTCAAATCCCTTGCCTTAGCAAGTATTACTAATATCAAGTGTCACAGAAGCTGTAAGTGTTTGCCGGTGCAAAGCTCACTGACAATCAAATTGAAAAATTATTTAGTACAGGCTTTGAATACAAACAATATCTGAATTTCCATAATGTGCTTTTTTTTTTTCCTGAGGCTTATGATATGAAGCACATAAAACGTGCTAATTCATGTGTCATCCTGTATGCAATTTCTACAAGAACACCAACACATTTTCCTAATAATTCGGTTTTTGCATTTAAAAAAGCCTTTGGTTTTGTAGCAGAAAAAAGCCAGCACTCACGGAGAGTTATTCACTAGCTAATTTAGTAGTTAATTAGCTCGAGTCAGAGCCAGAAACGAATTGGTCACATCACTAACTTTTACACTTGCTAGCCTGAAAAAAACCCACTGAAGACTTTGATAAATGGAGCCATTCAAACAGACCCACACAGCAAAAAAAATATAATCCAGGACAAAGGGAATTCATAAAGAGATCGCCGCTGACTTACCCTAGGAAAGTTCCCAGCGCTCTGTCTCCTGGCGGGATCGTGCTGGACGCGGTCCAACATCAGGTAGAGAGAGAAGACGGCCACACAGAAGATGGCCCCGCCGCAAACGGTCACCTGCTTCTTCAGTTTCATCCTCCTCTGCTTATCTGACGGATGCTGATGTCCAGGTCAAGAGGAGCGGAGACAAAAGAAGACAGTGTTAGCCTGCACAAATGAGTTCTGATGAAGCCGTGTCCCAAAAGTGGAAAAGTGCTGGAAAAGGATTTGCCAGCGATGTTTAAAGTCCACCTCTGCTCTCCCACAGAGCTCCAAATTCTAAAGCAGGGGCTTATGGGATAGGGAAGGGCTAGGAGAAGCGGTGAAATATACACGGGGGACGACGATAAGCAGAAACCGCGCGGCGGTCTGTCAACTGCGACCGAACCACGGCCAATTCCAGCCTCCGTCAAAGTGCCCCTTGTCCTCAGCCATTCAAACCAAAGAAAAGAAGGGAAAAAAAGAACAACACAGGTTCTGAATCTAATGTCCCTCCGGCAAAGCTGCTCTATGTGTGTGTGTGCATATATACTGTATGTCATTACGGTGAGGACATGTCCCCCCCAGCACTTTATCAAACAGCTTCCGACAGGGATGGATCTAATACAGCATCTCCAGTTCTTGAGCAAGAGTTCTCATTGTTACTAGTTAATGTTCTCCTGCTCAGCTCAGAGGCACACTCCAATCTACCGCTTTCTGTGGCTCATGATACAGAAATAAAGCAAAATCCAAATAAATCATGAAATACATCAAATGATGTACAGCGCCAATTCTGGTTAAATAAAATAGCAATAAAATGTTATATTAGGGCGAATCAGAACCCAAAACATTACTGTTTAATATATATATATATA
>NW_015555741.1:1842044-1843566 GCF_001515605.1 Sinocyclocheilus anshuiensis | reverse complement strand
AAATTCAAAATATTAATAAAAACGATGATAGTATATAAATAATGCTAAACACTATTATTAACACTAGAAATATTTATTATTATTATTTGTATAGTACAATATAATGTCATGGATTTAATAAATATTAATAAACATAATATAATCTTTATATATAATATACAGTTTTTAATGTTGTTTAAAAAATGTTGTTATTAATAACTGAAAATTACAATTATTCAACGGAATTTTCATTAATTGAAATAAAGCTGAAATAAAATATAAATATCAGAAAACCATAAACTTGCCCTGGCAACTAGGTGAAATAAAATAAGTTTAAAGTTTACATTCAAAGTACTTAAAGAACTAAAACTAAAATGAAATAAATGAAATTAAAGCTAAAAATAAATATTCAAAAAACAAAGCTAATAAAAATCACAAAAGCACATAATAAATAACTAAAATTAAATTGAAAACTGAAAGTTTAAAAATAAACGCTAATTTCAAATCTTAATAAATTCTATTGCTAGTACATAAATAATACTAAAATAACACTGTTTAAATCCGGGGTACTCAACAGGCGGCCCGTCTGCATTAATTTTGTAAAGATTAATGTATTTTTATTACAATTTGCGTTCAAAATATTAGGCAGTTTGATTTATTTATTTATTTTTATTAAATGTAGGCTATACAATCGCAGTAGTAAAAGCTGCTCGATCTCTGCAAGCGCTGTAGCTAACTTGCAATTAAAAAGCAACACAAAACAACTTAAAAGAGAAGCGTTGTCCAACAAAAGAGGACATTTAATAACATAAGTTTTTGTTTTTTAAAGTAACGACCAGGCGGCCAGCGCCAGACAGTGAGCTGATCATAGCCTATATGTTTGATCAATTTAGCCTTCTCAAATCATCACGACTTGCCTAAAATAAAATCAATAGATATAAAACAGTTCAAGCATATAACAATGTTTAAATGTTAAACCTAGATAAATGTACGCTATATCCAATAGTTTGTGCGAAGAGTGGAAGCTGAAGTGCGCTTTGCAGGACATGGGAAAATCTTTTCCGTTTTTGACTACATCGTTGTCGTGTAAACGTAGCCTAACGTGCAATTAAAAAGCGACATGCGGCATGCCCCAAACAACTTAAAAGAGAAGCGGTATCCAACAAAAGAGGACATTTAATAACATGATTTTACTCCACAACATCAGTCGAGTGTTTGAAATAACTTCATTTTGTGCGCTGATGTGCTGATTTTGTCACAGAATGAGGCAGATAATGGTAATAAAGACTATGTCGATTAGCATGGATTATAAATATACTTTATTATTATGAAAATACCAGAGATGGCTTGAAGAACACAGATAAACCATATATTGTTGTGTCATATGTTTACTATCGTATAGCCTACTGTTGGATATTTAAAGGGGTCATATGATGCGATTTAAATTTTTCCTTTCTCTTTAAGTGTGACAAGCTCTTGATGCATAAAGAAGATCTGTAAAGTTGCAAAGACTAAAGTCTCAAATCCAAAGAGATATTCTTTA
>NW_015555741.1:1841200-1841757 GCF_001515605.1 Sinocyclocheilus anshuiensis | reverse complement strand
GAAACTTAAACCGCATAAACACATTTCATTACACCAAATACACAAAATTATGTTCTTTTTAGCAACATAATATGACCCCTTTAAATAAATAGCCAGATCGCAAACAGATTCAATCACCCACACAATCTTGTTCATAAATGACAGGATTGTCTATTAAAGACTTGAATCACACTGTGACATTCAAATCTGCGAGAGAGAGAGCAGGCTATGAATCATCTTTACAAAGTCTTTTGTATCGTTATTTCTGTATTACAAACATTCAAATAATCACAGAAGCACTGGAATAAAAGTTTATAGTTCGGATTTATAAAACGGATAGTTCCGGTCCTTGATTCTGATTGGCTGAGCCGAGGTCGAAGCTGTTGTAAATTACACTACAAACATACACCTTTGTTTACTTCTGTGTGTTGCTTGGCAACCACTTTGTTGGAACCACAACTGTTTCTGAGCAACTACATTGTTTGGTGGAAGAATACTGTTTTTATTAATATCATTACACTTTATTTGCTCTGTTTTATTCTGTGAAACCTTACTACGTATATGGAATAACCGTTTTA
>NW_015555741.1:1837607-1840644 GCF_001515605.1 Sinocyclocheilus anshuiensis | reverse complement strand
TGTGAAGCCGTTGTTTACAGTGAATTTATAACAGCTAAGGGGCGTTGTTAGGCACGACGCGAAGCGGAAAAACCACGGCTTCTTGGGGCTTATTGCTTTAATAAACACTACTGTCTACAGAAGCGATCAAAATAGAATAAATCAAATTTTTTAAAGGGAAGACGCTTCAAATAAAGATTATATCAATTACAACGTAACACCAGCAAGTGGAGACAAGTGACATTAAAAGAGATTCGTTCAAAAAACGTCGATTCATTCAGGAATGAAACAAGTAAAGTCTTTATGAGCGAGTCATTGAATCGTTTGTTTAACTAATTATTTTTTGTATAAATTCGTTGAATATTGTATTTTATAAATAGACTGCAGCAATTTTTACTAGAAACTCTAGTAAATTACATGTTATTTTGTTTAGTTGTCTTTTTTTCAGAATCATGGTGGGAGAATAGTGATATCTATTTTAAAAAATAAAATATTAATACAATATAGTTAATATAAATATGAAAAATAATACTTTTTCTAAAGAAATTTGTGAACTATATTTGCTCGAGAATGTTTTGAGTTTTAGCATTTTGAGTCTGTTCAATACAATGAATGCAATTTATTTTTTTGCATCAATATAGTAAAACAAACTTTTAATCCAATTTTTTGTTCCAGATTTTGAATCTTAAAAAAATATTTTTTTTCATGTTCAGTGTTATTTTAAATAGGACAAGGACAAGCAAGACTTAGATAAGTAATAAACTGCATTTCTAAATCAGTAAATCTGCAAATATTGTCTTTGATATTGATACAAATATTGAACCGGAAGTTGCTGCCAACTTTATTTCAGCGAAGTGCCGTATTTCCAGCTGAAACGGAATATTGAATAGAGGGCGTGGTTTAATTTTTGGGCTCCTCCTCTCTGTCTCTCACTCATAGCAACCTAACAGTTGGAGGGGTGTGTTTAGAAGGATATTCTGCCCAAGCCGTCAAACTGACATCATCAGAGAAGGAATGCAATTCCAGAGCGGAAGTAAATGTTCAGATTTTGATTAAAGATTACCAAGACAAACAATTTTTTTCAGCGGATTAACTTGCACGGTTTAATTGTTCACATCAAGACTAGCAATGTGCACTAGTAAAGTAAATAAAGTCAATTTTGATTTCATGCAGACTTTAAATAAACTCTGATGATGCAAATTGTAATTTGTGGCCTTTTGCATTTTATGTAGTTTAAATGCGGCCCGCTTGACCGCTGAACTTGAGTACCCCAGATTTAAATGATGCTTGGACATTTCTAATTGTACTGTTTTGTCAGTTTAGACTTAATTGTAAAAAATATATATTATTAAACTAATATCATGATGTCACAACCAGCACATCAGCACCACCCAACTGTCTTTGTTTTTAAAACAAAGTGACGCCCACGTGTGTTTTCTGTCTTACTGGGTTGGGTGTAGTCCTTCACAGGGCAGTGGTCACTCCGGTCTGAGTTGGCTGAGGAGCCATCGCAACGAATGCAGGTTTCCACTGAGCAGAGAAACGACCAGAGCAGAATAAGAACGACCTGGCTCAGTACGCCCCCTCTTTCTTAAACAGTTTTTTTCTTTCCAGCTTGGCTGATGGGTCTCGGACACAGATGATGCAGATCTGCTTGTGCACTACGCTTTTAATGTCATCATGTATCCAACAAAGCCTCTAGTCTTAATATTTGGGGGCTGAACGCGAGCACCTTCTCTGCAGTCAAGGAAGTCTGACCTTGATTCTGAATGATTCTGGATTATCAAGTCCTATAACAGGAGGCAATTCTGGGACGTGCACAAATTGTGCCAAACTTGACAATGGAAGGTGGCGTTTCGCATGCAAAATCCAAAATCCAGAGCAGCGTGGCCTGGATTTGCCTGTAAAAACAAGCAGGTGTTCTCTTTCCCTCGTCTCACAAATCTAATATGAAGTTGATCCCGTCAGCTTCGAGTCAGGCAGTGTCTTAGCGCTCTCCAGAAGGATTTGGGATTTCCTCCAGCACTGGTAAACAGCTCAACCGATCCCACGTCCAAAATGGAGAGCTTCCAGGAACGGCTACATAAAACTGAGGCGGCTACAAAAGGGAATCTTAATGGAACAGCTCTTGATGGAAGATAGTAAACCTAGTTTTAGAAAACTAATGAATAGAGCTGGTTTGAAGGTCTTTCTTCCATGTTTCCTATTTTGAAGCTCAGATTTCCACAGCAAGCCTCAGAAACAGAGAGCCAAGCACCTGTGAAAACAAACAATCTCAGTGAACAGTGTAATTTAATGGTTTTTCCAAATACTACACGTGCAGACGCACCAAACACATGCATCTACTGAAGCTTAAATCAAGACAATGGAATTACAATCAATTAAAATCAATTAAAAACACACATTATTGCCAATGCAAAAGCATGGCAGGGAGTTTTGTCAACTATAGACAACATAATTTTTTTTAGTTAATGTCATTTTTTTAATCGTCATACAAGTCTGAATCTGTGGATTTTGGAAGCAGATAGTATAATACAAAATATAATTTAAATTATATTTATTTTTATTTTATAATTTAATTTATTTATTATATTTTATTTGTTACAATTTAAACAATATACTATGCCAGAAAAACATACTAAATTGTTATTACTGATCCACTTAAATTTTGGCAACCGAAAACATATTTAACCAAAACTAGCAAAAAAAATTTAAAAGAGATGGGTGCCCTTAGTAAAACTACTCAAGTTCAGTTTAGGGATTGTGCCAAAATAGGACAAGCAGTGAAAAAAAAAAAAAAAAAAACATTTTGGTGCATCAATAATTGTCCATTTTTTATATCATACATTAGAATGTTAGCATGAAAAATTATTTATTGGAGGTTCATTGTTAATAATGATAGACTGCTATATCAGCCAGGTTGATGAATTGACTGCTATTTGATATTTGGCTGATAATTAAGTCTGTTTAGCAGATTATCAGAAGCAAGTTCCAAAGGGCCTCATCAATGGATAATAAATATATATAGAGAGAGAGAGAGAGAGAGAGAGAGAGAGAG
>NW_015555741.1:1833771-1837324 GCF_001515605.1 Sinocyclocheilus anshuiensis | reverse complement strand
AATATATAAAAAATATATAGATAGAGAGAGAGAGAGAGAGAGAGAGAGAGAGAGAGAGAGAGAGTATGACTATTCATTAGATTACATCTCAGTAATGCTGTACAGCTCAATTGCCTTTATATTGGTCATCCAACACCATCAGTATTGGCATCAGCAATTAAAAATCCCATATTGGGCCAACACAAATTGTGAAAAATGGATTTAAAGAACAGAAAAGATTGTAGATTTATGATATCGGCTTTTAGCTGATATCATAATGAAAAGAAAATTAATAAAAAATTAAATTAAAATAAAAAATAATAATTAAATCTCCGAGACTGAAAGAATCACAGTAATCACTGTCTGTTTGAAAAATAAAAAGATTAAAAATACAGATACATTACAATATAAATATGCAAATAAATAATTAACAAGCGAGGGAAGTGATCAGTATGTAAAACTACAGCAGCCTGATCTTTGCCCTGAAAGTCCCAAAGACCTCAACATGACTTTCCAGAAATATGCCTGAAATAATGGCCTCTTCTTGTGTGGGAAGGTTATGATCAGCAATGATATCAGAGCCTTTAAGCACATAGTTTATCATTAAACCCGCTTGTCGCCATAGACAAACCCACTGATATCCACAGACAGCCTTAGCCTATATCTGCACATGGAGGCAAGTTACTCGTTTATCCGATCTATCCACCTCTAACTGGCATTCCCGCTCAAGATCAGACAAATATAAGAGTTTATCAGCTAGATCCGCAGGTACGATCACGTACTATGCCCGTGCAGCATGTAAATACATTGACTCTGGTCTATTCTTCAATACAAGCGCGCGATCAAGCTACAGAAAACACCTTTCTAACGTTTAAAATCATTATACTGCACTTCTAGCGTTTTTGAAACGGCTGACCTGTTAGTGGCATGGATTTTAAACGAGAAAGCAGTCACGGGACATCAAATATTTACCCGTTATTTCTTCCTGAAAGACGTCTGTGATCCTATGCGAGAGCTTGAGAATGGAGCAGAGCATTGTGGGAAGTGAAGTTTTCTGAGGGCTGAGGCGCACTGGCTTCCGATTGGTTAGATTACTGTAGGGGTTAGTACGTGTTAAAATTTTAATCAATCCAGACCGGTGCTAGTTGTTGTCACACTTTTAGCGAATACTTCTCGGTGTGCTTTTATTTTTGAAAGTCAATGCTTTATGGATAGATAGATAGATAGATAGATAGATAGATAGATAGATAGATAGATAGATAGACATTCTTTCAGCAGAGGGAAAGGCAGATATGCATGTTTTATTTTATTGCCTCTGTCAGTACAACGGAATTCAAATGAATAGATTCCTATGCTGAATTTATATGGTCAAGATGAGTGAGCAAATGAGGCGGAGCTTCGAATCCCACGGTACTCAAGGCTGGGCTCATGAATATTAATGACGCAACTAGACGCTCGACCAGTAGGATTCTGCGGCGTCATCATTGCGCATCAAAACCAGGAAGCGCAGAGGCAGAACAGTCGAGAACAGAGTGAACAGAAACACTGCAGAGTTTGAGAGCACTGGGAATATTTTACGGCGTTTTTAAAACAAGTGGAAATATCTTAGATTGTATTAAAGCCCCGAACGTTTTTTTTATCTGAAAAACGGAAACGACGCAGTGAAAGGTGAGTTTGAGTTTGTTTGTTCACCATATAGGTGAGTATGTTTACCATGCAACTTCACCATAGTTACTGTTACAGCTCTAGACACAGATGTTATGATGCCTGTATATATGATGCTACACATAATGCAATATGTATGATTTGCGAACAAATTTGTGTGTAGTGACTTTGGTTACACTTTATTTTAAGGTGTCCTTGTTTGCTTTGCAATTATACATTTAAGTACTGAGTAATATTAATTAATTACATATGGTTAGGGTTTGACTTAGGGATACTTGCATGTAATTATGCATAATTACTTGTTATTATAATAGTAAGTACATATAACATGTGCAACAAGGACACGTTAAAATAAAGTGTTACCGTGACTTTTATTGTTCTTCATTTTTAAATGCATTTGTTTTGCATATTGCAGTGCCAATGATTGCAGTATCCCCATTCATTTTGCAATAAAATATCTATTCTATTCTATATAGTTCAGTTCTATTCTATTTCCAAATTTAATGAGTTTTTATTAATACGTAGATGTCCCAGGACTCCTCTACGCTGAGGGAGGAAGGAAACAACCATTTTAAAGCCGGTGATGTGCAACAAGCTCTCAGCTGCTACACCAAAGCTCTAAAGATCAGCGACTGTCAATCCGAGAGTGCGGTTCTGTACCGCAACCGAGCAGCATGCTATCTTAAACTTGAAGACCATACCAAAGCAGAGGCAGATGCCACCAAAGGTAAAAATGACATCTAGGATTTCGCCTTCATGACCAACCTCATGTTCATCACTCTAACCGAGTTGTGTTTTTCATTCTCAAGCTTTGGACGTGGATCAAGGTGACGTCAAGGCCCGATTCCGTCGAGCACAGGCTCTGCAGAAGCTCGGACGGTTAGACCAGGCGTTTACGGACGCTCAGAAATGTGCACAGCTGGAACCCAAGAATAAAGCTTTCCAGGACCTGCTTAGACAGCTAGGAGCACAGATCCAGCAGAAGGTGGGTTATGAGTGGTGCTTGTGAAGGAGAGCATCACTATTACGGTTTATGACCTGAAAACGAAGCCATATTTGTGTTTATATACAGGCAGCACAGCTCTCCTCCACAGACTCACGAGTTCAACAGATGTTCAAACTCCTTCTGGACAGTTCAGCCCCAATTTCAGACAGACAGAAGGTGGGAAAGGCCGCCTTTAAACTTAAAATTAAAATATATAACATACAGTCTTTGAGATGTTCTCGGTTGCGTTTTAATCAGGCTGCTCAGAATCTGGTGGTGCTTTCACGGGAGGACGCAGGCGCTGAGCAGATCTTCCGAAATGATGGAGTCAAACTCCTCCAGAATCTTCTTGACTCCCAGCAGGAGGATCTGATCCTTTCTGCTCTCAGAACTCTGGTTGGCCTGTGCACCGGACACCAGTCAAGGGTGAGTAACGTCCCCTCACAATCAAGTTTATTATTTTAACCCAAAGGTTATCTTAAGTTATGCATATTGTTTTGTTTGTAGACCATGGCCATTGTGAACGAGGTGGGCATGGACCGGTTGTGCGGTGTCATGGGTTCTGCTGCTTCCACCGTGTCTCTTTCAGCATGCCATCTGATCCAGGTGATGTTCGAGGCTCTTACGGAGGGCATGAAGAAAGAGATCAGAGGGAAAGATGAGGCCATACTGCCAGGTGAGACAACAGCCTTCACTTTGAGAGCTCATTTCAGTGACCTACTTTAAGCCCAGAAATAATTTCCAGCAGAGAATTTCTGTTCTACTTTTTAATGGCCGCAGGCTTATTATAGTTAACTAAAACTACTTACTTGAAATAAAATAAACAATAAATTAAATAAGTAAATACATTTGAAATTAAATAAAATATAAAAGCCTTTTTTATTTCAGCTAGTTGCCAAGGCGTAACTTAACTTGTACTAAATA
>NW_015555741.1:1828068-1833761 GCF_001515605.1 Sinocyclocheilus anshuiensis | reverse complement strand
TACTTATTACATGACTACTTAAATATGTCAATAAAAACAAATGCGTAAATAAATAAAACTATAAAGAAATTAATCATTCAAATATCAATAAAATAGTGATGAAATATTGATTTGAGTTTTTTTTCTTTAATGTATTTTATAAGAAGAAATAGTGATATGAAAAATATATCTGATATGAGAACCTTGCATAGCTATGCAATTGGTTTCCTTGGAAAAACAAAACTGGTAAATTATATAAAAAGATTTCACTGCAGATTAACCAATTAGAATCCAGTATTCCAGAATGCCTTGTAATATTTTTCTTCAATTTTTTTTCCATATTTCCTCCAGTCTGCAAACTTCAAAGAGTTTGCTATTATACAAGTATAATTGTAGGAAATTCCTGTAATAATACATGCGAAACATCCGCTGTTATTGTAGTAGTACACACATTTCTGGTGTCTTCTTGGGTCATAAATATGAAACTGAAAATGCTTTGTATGTATTGCAGAACCCTCTCGTGAGTTGCGTTCCATGTTGCGTCATCTAATTGACATGCTTCCTGCATCCAGCGTGTCTGGAGCCGGACGTGACAGCGCCATCAACCTGCTGGTCAAACAGGTGCCACGAAAATCCTTGAAAAACCCAGACAACTCTCTCACCCTGTGGGTCATCGACCAGGGTACGTTTGACAGGCTTTGATCTGCTCTCATCTGAGATTTAGTAGACATGTGTAGACAGGTTTTCCCTGTGTGACATCACTGATGACACCTGAACAGGTCATTTGATGCCTTTTTTTTTTACTTTTCTTTAGGGCTGAAGAAGATTCTAGAAGTAGCAGGAACTGTACCCGAGGTCAAAGGTGGGCCGCTGCTCACGGACAACACTCCTATGAGCTGCTCCGTTCTGCTTAATAAGCTTTATGATGACCTGAAGAGTGATAAAGAGAGGGAAAACTTCAACAAGCTCTGTGAGGAATATGTCCAGTAAGTTATATATAGGCAGAATTGTGAGATACAAAGTCACAATTACCTTCCATAGTTATTGCATAGTAGAAAAATAGTTACATTTTCTTGTCACTTTCCATTTTCATTTTTTTTTTTACAGGTATCACTTTGGCAGCTCAGATATGGAGAGTAAGCTACGAGCGATACAGACAGTCTCTGTACTGCTGCAGGGTCCCAGTGATGTGGGAAATCGCACTCTGGAGCTGAGCGGTATCATGGATGCTGTCATTTCCCTTTGTGCAGCCGAAAACATCACTCACCAGCAGGTGGCAGTGGAGGCGCTCATTCACGCCGCCGGAAAAGCCAAGAGAGCCTCCTTCATCACAGCCAATGGCGTGGCTCTGCTGAAAGACCTGTACAAGAAGAGCGAAAATGACCGGATACGTGTGCGAGCACTGGTGGTGAGTGTTCAGACTCAAAGACATCTACATTATGAGAGATTTATCTTTTTTTTTTTTCCTCAATTCTGTACGTTTGGTGTGTGATTTGTAGGGCTTGTGCAAGCTTGGCTCCGCTGGAGGCACCGATTTCAGCATGAAGCAGTTTGCAGAAGGTTCAACACTTAAACTCGCCAAGCAGTGCAGGAAGTAAGTTTTGAGCTTTGCTAATAGACCAATTCGGCGTTTGCAAACAGTGATGACGATTTTTTTTGTGGGCGGAGCCTATCTGGTAGCAGAAAATGACCGTTTTCAAGTAGCGGTCTATGGAAGCCATGGAATAAAAACAGGCAAATTTAAATGTATATTTCAAAATTTTGACTTTATTCTCAATTCCGAGATTATATCACACAAGGAAAATCAACTCGTCGTTCTCTCTTTTCCCCTCGGCTCAGAATCATGAGTTTATATCGCTGACTTTCCTCAGAATTGACTAACTCGCTATTGTTGAGTTAAATCGAGTCCATATAAACTTGCATTTGCAAGAAAAAGTCAGAATTGTGAGATGAAATACATAAATGTTATGTAAAATGTTAATAGCAATAGGTTAAAAAAATTATTTCATGCTGTATCTGTAGGGCTAATACAATATGTTCCCTATGAACTGCATATGTGAATATTATGTAGACCTATTGTTTAAATCAAATTTATGCTTTAAAAGTAGAGTAATCATAGCAATTTTCATCCATAGACAGTCTGTCCGTTTAAACGTCTGCCTTTAGTTTAAAATGGCTTCTTTGACGACAGTATTCTATAAAAAATTATTTGCATTCCGATTCTGACATCCAAAGGAACAAAAATAATTTCTTTCTCTTATTCCATGGATTTAACCATTTCCCTCCACTTGTTACCAGTGTTTTTCTGCCACCTGATGTAATTATGACGTCTATAGCGTTGTAGTGATCCGTTTTGCAAGGGTAACTACTAATTTCCCTCTGCAGTTTAAAAAATCCAGTTTATAAATCAAGCTTAACCCTTGTCCTTTAAAGGTGACATACCTGGAAAAGTCTGATTTTCATGATTTTAAGTGCTATAATCAGGTCCCTGGTGCAGCTACCAACCAAGGAAACGTGAAAAAGATTAACCCAGTAACTTTGTTTCCAAACTCATTATATAGGTTTGATATTAAGGTTTTATCATGATAGACACCAATTTAACTGCGGTGACACACAACATGCCTTTATGTTAAAATTAAATAAAACCACTTCTCATAAAGAACAAGAACATGGTCTTCTTTTTAATGAAATACCAATGGTTATATAGGCTAAATATACATTCTTTATAGCAACTCGTTTACCATATTCTTCATTCTTTCAAGCAGACATATTTATTTCTATAAATAAATTTAGATTAATCTTTAGGGCTACTAAAGTTTTTCAGGCAAGAGCAGTGCATGATTTTCTGTCTTTCTTTTGTTACTTGATTAACATCAATGACTCGGACAATAGCAACTCAATTAGGCTGCTGTCCCTTTAAAACCGAATGCACAGCTGCAATGGATGCAATGTACTGATACACGTTCTCCCTACTTTCACTTAAGACGTAATCAACTGTGTTTACGTGAATACTCATCAAAACGTATTTAGATGTATAAATCTAAATTTCGAAAATTCACCCTTATGACTGGTTGTGTGGTCCAGGGTCACATATGTTTAAGGAAAATTGTTTATTTATAATAAATATATCTTTTTATTAATGTATTATTTTTATTTATTATTTTGTGAATATGTAAGAAATTGTTTTATTAATTAATGTACAATTATATTATTAGTTAAATATTTACTATTAAACAAATTATTTGATTTATTCATTTATATATTACTTACTAATATCCATTACTAAAATTTTGTTAATATTATATATTGTTTTATATATTATATTGATATTGATATTTCATTATTACAGTTTAAATGATAAAATAATAAATATTTTCTGTTATTTGTATGTATAATAAATTATTTAATATATTAATTTATATATTATTAATGCGTATTATTATTGTCATTTAGTTATATTTATTTACATTTTTAAATATATATTATTTTTTATATGTTGATATTATATTATTACGTTGAAAATATGAACAAAATATAAGAACATGTAATATCTATTGATCTATTATACATCTTTATAATGTCAATATAAAATGTCTTGTAGACATGAAACATTATACATTATTTACACATCTATATTTTATTTGAATATTTAATAAATTATTTAATGTATTGATTTATATATTATTTATTATTTGGTTATATTTATATACATTTTTTAAATGTATAACATTATTTTATATATTATATTTATGTTGTTGATATTACATTATTACATTGAAAATATAAACTTAAAATATAAGAATATGTAATATCTATTATATCTATTATCTTTATAATAGCAATATAAAATGTCTTGTAGACATGAAACATTACACATTATTTACACATCAAAATATATTTCTTCCTATATTTTAAGAGATATCTTTGTTTTTTTTTTGCCTTATATTTTAAGAAAGAGGTCTGTCACAAGGGGATCATCATATTTGGGTAGTTTTTATTAATCAAAAACTCTGCTCATATTCAGCTGGTATTCATATGCAGTACCAGAAGCATTTAAATCTATGCAGATGTCTTCGTTTTACCCTTTTAATTTTGCAGCAAAAGCTAATTTATATGTTTGTGCCTATGTAAAGCAGACCTCTTTAGAGAAGCAGAATGATCTAAAATTGCAAAGGTGTACATGCAGGTGGCCTTCAGCTGTCTTTCTTTCCCAGGTGGCTCTGCAACGAAGCTCTTCCCCTAACATCCCGGCGATGGGCTATCGAGGGTCTGGCCTACCTCACGCTGGACGCCGATGTGAAAGAGGACCTGGTGGAGGATAAGAAAGCCCTTCAGGCCATGTTTGAGCTGGCTAAGGTATCGCCTTTCTCTCTGTTTTGGAGATTGCCCATAATGCTAATCGGTGACATCTATGCAACTCCATGTTGTCATTTTCTTTGCAGTCTGAAGACAAAACAGTGTTATACGCAGTTGGATCGACGCTGGTTAACTGCACCAACAGTTATGATGTTGAGAAGCCAGACCCTCAGATGGTGGAACTAGCTAAATATGCTAAACAGCACGTACCTGAGGAGCATCCAAAGGTAAGTATGACAAATACGGTGAACATGTTTGTTAAAAATGAACATGCTTTCTCTGTTTGCGTAATCTTATGTCATTTCAAACCCGTATCACTTTCTTTTTTTTTTCTGAAGAACACAAAAGAAGATGTTTAGCAGAGTGTTCATGCTGCTCTTTAAAAGCATATGGTGAACAAGTTCCAAAAATCACCATAAATATGACTTATTGGCACCTTCTGAAGCCACGCTTTAGTTGTGTGTGAAAACAGACCACAAATTCAATAATTAATGTTCTTTTCTGTCCTTTTGTTATGGAAAAAGGAAAGTCACGGGTTTGAAACAACATGAGGGTGAAGAAATGAAATTTTTATATTACAGTGACTACAGTAATGTCTCATCATGTTTTCATGTAGGATGCCCGGTCGTTTGTAGAAAAGAGAGTGGTGAAGCTCTTGGAGGCCGGGGTGGTGTCAGCGTTGGTTTGTATGGTGAAACAAGAGAGTCCCGCCCTCACAGAGGCCTGCAGAGAGTGTATCGCCAGGTCTGCTTTCAGTTTGATCATGTCTAGAAATATTCTGAAGCACAATCAATTTGAAAAATTCTGGCCAAATTCAAAGGCTGCCACGGTAAAAGTAATTGATCTGCACTCCAGTTTTGGCCCTTTCCCACTGCTGGCACAACTGCTGTCCCAAATTCAGATTAAGCCTTGGATCAATTTGTTCCTTCAGGGGAGATTGTTTGAAAATGGATTTCAGTGTGCAAAATGGTTATTCTCCGCCCAAGGAAATGGCCCTTTTATCAGATTAAATAAAGTCTCTCTTCCTCTCCCTGACAGGGTGATTTTGGCTCTGGTGGAGAGACAGGAGGACAGAGGGTTAGTTGTGGCACAAGGAGGAGGAAAAGTAAGTATATTCTTCATCTCGCCTGTTGAGTTTCAGAATGAGAACATTTCACACCATTAATTTAATGTACATTACCGTTCAAATGTTTGTGATTGGTAAGATTATAAATAGTGCTGTCAAATGATTAATCGCGATTAATCGCATCCAAATTAAAAGTTCTTGTTTACATAATATATCTATGTGTTCTGTGTATATTTATTATGTATATATAAATACACACACATGCATGTATATGTTTCAGAAAAATAGGTTA
>NW_015555741.1:1824228-1827521 GCF_001515605.1 Sinocyclocheilus anshuiensis | reverse complement strand
ATTTAATATATAAATATAACATATTTTTCTTAAATATATACATGCATGTGTGTGTATTTATATATACATAATAAATATTATACAGTATACACACATATGTTATGTAAACAAAAACTTTTATTTTGGATGCGATTCATCGCGATTAATCCTTTGACAGCACTAATTATAAAATGTTTTTGAAAGAAGTCGCTTATGCTTGTCCAAGGCTGCATTTATTTGTTTTGAAGTTTTGTTAATAAATTAAAAACAGTAGTAATGAGAAATATATTACAATTTAATATAACTTTCTATTTTAATATATAAAAATTGAAATGGAAATATTTTGTAACATTACACGTCTTTACTGTCACTTTTGATTAATTTAATGCATCCTTGCTAAAAAAAAAAAAAAAAAAAAGTGTAAATTTCTTTCCAAAGTAAAAATCTTAATGAACCCAAAATTTTGAATGATAACATGTGACTGTTTTCTTGTTTGCTTGATGCAGGCCTTACTACCGCTAGTTTCTGAGAGCACAGATCGGGGAAAGATCAAAGCAGCGCAAGCTCTGGCCAAGATCACCATCACATCCAACCCTGAGATTGCATTTCCGGGCGAGAGGGTACGTCAGCACTTTATTTCACCTTTCTCTCTGATTGCAATCAGGAACTGAATGTCTAATGTCATGATCTGTGAGTTTGTGTAGGTCTATGAGGTGGTTAGACCCCTGGTCAGTCTTTTGGCGCTTGACTGCACGATGCTGCAGAACTTTGAGGCTCTGATGGCCCTCACCAACCTGGCTGGCATCAGTGAGAGACTCAGGTTAGCGCTCACCAACTAAAACAAATTGAATCGGAAATTTAAAGGAATAGTTCACCCAAAAATTAAATTTGCTAAAAATGTACTAAGCCTCAGGCTATCCAAGATGTAGATGAGTTTCTTGTATCATCTGAACAGATTTGGAGAAATGTAGCATTACATCACTTGCTCACCAAATGATCCTCTGCAGTGAATGGGTGCCGTCAGAATGAGAGTCCTAACAGCTGATAAAAACATTGCAAGTAATCCACACGACTCCAGTCCATTAATTAATGCCTTGTGAAGTGAAAAACTGTGTGCCTTTAGATAACAATTCCATCATTAAGAGGTTTTTAACTTAAAACCGTTGCTTCTGGCTAAAATACAAGTCCTCAATCCATAGTATTGCTTTCTCCAGTGAAATTAAAACCGCCTTAATGATGGATTTGTTTATTACAAGCATGCAGCTTTTCGCTTTACAAGATGTTAGTTGATGGACTGGAGTTGTGTAGATTACTTGTGGATTGTTGTGATGTTTCTGTTCGGATTCTGACGGCACCCATTCACTGCAGAGGGTCCATTGGTGAGCAAGTGATATAATGCTAATTACAATTTGTAATTTCTCCAAATCTGTTCTGATGAAGAAACAAACTCATCTACACCTTGGATGGCCAGAGAGCAAGTACATTTTCAGCAAGTTTTCATTTTTGGTGAACTATTCCATTAAGCCACAGAACAACCCAACCATCAAAACCACATTTCAATCCCACAGGCAGAAGATCATCAAGGAGAAAGCTGTGCCTAAAATAGAGGGCTACATGTTTGAGGAGCACGACATGGTCCGTGCTGCTGCCACGGAGTGTATGTGCAATCTGGCCTTAAGCACTGAGGTACATCACATGACACTTGACAGTATGGGTTTTTGGACCGGACTGTGATCTAAATCCTTCTAGAAAAGACTGCTTTTGTGGTTTTCTGTGATGCATCAGGTGCAGAAGTGTTACTTGGCTACAGACAGTGACCGTCTCAAGCTTCTGGTGCTCTACAGTGGTGAAGATGATGAGCGGCTGAGGAAGGCTGCATCAGGCACGCTGGCCATGCTGACCGGAGAGATGCCCGAGCTGTGTACACGTATTCCTGACACAGTGAGTACAGATTTGAGTCTTACCTGATTAAGAAATCCTCACATTCTTCATCTCAATTCACATACTTTTCTGTAGACAAGCCACTGGCTGGAGATCTTCCAGGCTCTGCTGCTCGGTGAAAGTCAGGACCTGCGGCATCGTGGGGCGGTCATCGTAATGAACCTCATGCAGGCTGACAAAAGTCTGGCTGAGAAACTGATGGAGAGCGAGGCTCTGGAGATCCTCTCTGTCCTGGCTAAAGGAGACGATCCCAAACAGGCCTCCATTCAGAAAGCCGCCCAGCGCTGCCTGGATCTGGCTACTGAGTACGGCCTCATTCGGAGCAACGAGGACGGAGTCAATGGTAAAACCATGTGATGCAGTATAAGGGGGTGTTTTTTTGGTGGTTTAAAGCTTTGTCCGCTATGGGTAGAAACGTAGCACACATTTCATACTGTCTACAGAGACCAAATATTAAGTTTATTCACTTCCATTCCGTCACATGCACTCAATTTATTTTACATGCGCATTCCAAAATATACTTTTATTCATTCCCCTTATATGTGTGATGAGCGCACCTTGAAAGTATTGATCATGTTTATGCTTTGGCACATTTGTTTGATATCATGTATATTCAGGTCTTAATTGTTGAATGTGAAATTATGTATTCTGGTTTTATATAAAGACTAGTTTTGTTTCGAGTTTGGTGGTCTTGTTTTTATTCTTGTTTTGTTTTTAACAGTTAAGTAGATTTGGTTGGGTTTAATAATTCTGACTTTCCACACTGTTCTGCAATTACCAGTCATTAAAAAAAATATCTAAATAAATAACAAGTGGAATTTGTAAAGATTTATTACATTGTTTATAACCTTTGTCTCTGACATGAGAATTGGTTGACATTTGGTGACATTTTGCTCATAGAGTACACCTACTATTTTATGTTTTATAATGGGTAAAATCCATAATTGTTACATTTTGTGAATGCTGATAATTAAGATGGGTTTCAATTTTTTTTTTCCTTTTTAATGCCTTTTCATATTTAAAAGGGCAAAAACATTAATTTACATACAACATTTTATTAAATATTTTATTGTGTAAAAAAAAAACATTTTAACTGCTGCTTATTAAAAAACAAAAATATCAGATCTTTTCAGTGGGCGCACTTTTGATGTATTATGCTAATATGTGCATATTTAACAAAATGATAAAAGTCTGGAGTTCACAAGATTTTTTAATGGTAAATAAGAGACTTTTTTTCGAAAAACAAAGCAATTTAAGATATTACTATTTAAATATATTTTTAATATATTCAGGAGCCATTACTCTAGTGTTCAGTGTCACATGATCCTTCCTTTCTTATTAGTATCAGTGTTAAAAGCAGTTGTTCTGCTTTA
>NW_015555741.1:1819086-1823723 GCF_001515605.1 Sinocyclocheilus anshuiensis | reverse complement strand
TATATATATATATAATTTTTTCAGGACTTTTAAGCACATTTTAAAAGAACAGTATTTATTTGAAACAGAATCCTCTGATAGAACGTCTTTGCTCTCGCTCTTGATCAGTTTAATGCGTGCTTGTTTAACAGTATTTAAAAAAGAACTGACCCAAAACCTTTTAACGGTACTGTATATTAAGGATTAAAACATGGATAAAGCGAAACAGACACAAACCTACAAATCTCGTTGACACAAACGGCATGAGCCCTCTCACTTTCCATACAATCCACCGCTGTGTCACATGACTCCCCGTGACCAATCAGACACGTTCAATGCGTGCCAGCACAAGCATGAGCGAGCGGCTATATATTATTCTAGTACACGCTAGCGTTATTTGAATGGGAAAATGGTGTATACAATGTAATAAAACTATGGTTGATTGTACCGTTTTCACCTACACTAACGAGGACTTTATAAGCGATGTTTGTTGTGGACAGCAGACCAGGTCGAGATTTGACATGGCGCTGCGGTGCGGATGGACAGAGAAGAGAAACGCCGGTCTGTTCCGGTATCATCTGGACGAGCTGGAGACCCGGATCCTCCCCGGTCCGTGTGCCTACATCGCTCAGCTGAACATCATGAGGGGCATCGAGAGACGAAAACCTCAGGACATCCTGAGCGTCCGCCAGAACTTTGACCCGCAGCAGTTCAATTTCAACAAGATCAAGCCAAAAGAGCTGCTGTTTGAGCTACAGAAAGACGCTAGACGCCATCAAAATGGTTCAAAAAGGACGTGCAAAGTCATTATAAACGTAAGTCCGTTGGAATTCGGTCACTGTCTGCTCGTGCCAGAACCGGACAGGTGTCACCCACAGATACTGACACCTTGGGCGGTCCAGATGGGGATAGAATCGGTTCTGCTGAGCGCTGATCCAGGATTCAGAGTTGGTTTTAACAGCCTGGGTGGTTTTGCTTCAGTCAACCATCTTCATCTTCACGGCTACTACCTAAACCACCAGCTGAGGATCGAAACCTCCCCAGCAGAACCGATCCTGCCTAAGAAAAACTTGTACCACCTTCTGGACTTCCCAGGAGGCTTTCTGTTCTATACTCAGGGTCCAAACCTGGATTTGACAGTCAATGCAGTTTGTAGTCTCACTGATATTATGGTTGATAGGAACATCGCACATAACCTCTTCATCACCCGAGGTTGCCCCCCACGGAGGGAGCGTGACCCGTCTGTGTCCCGGAATGGGGTGAGGGTTATCGTATGGCCCCGGCTGTCCTGTTTTGGGGCCAAAGAAGAGTCGGCCTTCAACGTTGCCCTGTGTGAGCTCGCCGGACACCTTCCTTTCAAAAACAGAGAAGACTATGAGACAGTCACTGAAGACGGAGTACAAGAAATCATCCGGGAATATCTGCTGCCCGAAGAAGAGTTAAGGGAATTGCAACAGCATGTCATGAAATGTTTATAAATGAGACTTTTGAGCACAGATCTAAATATCCTGTCTCAAAACAAGGAATCAGAATACCTAATAAATGTTGATGTATTTGAAATGAAGTGCTGCTTCGATCAACCATTCATACAGTATTATATATATAATATAAATAAATTGTTTTTTTCATATACGTGTGTATGTTTTTATTTCATATGTGTGTATATATATATATATAGCCTATATATATATATGTATGTATGTGGTGCAAAATATTTTATATATGTGTATATGCCATGTGGTGTAACTATAACATTAATGTAAAATAACAAGAACAAAAAATACAATTGAATTATTTCTACTGTTTTTTTTTTTTTTTAAGTATGGCACTACAATAACAAAAAAAATGTTTCAAACAGTTGTGCTGTCCCACGACCTCACTTTTAATGTTTAATTCACTAACAGACATCCCGTTTTTTGGCAATAAAAATATTTATTTTTGCTTTTTAGTCCATTATTGTGTAAAAAATGTATTAACATTTGACAGTCAGACACAAATAATGAGTCAAAAAGAATGTGTCGGATACTGGTACTATTTTACCATGGTACAGCAGTAGTGAAAGAAGTATGCTTTTATTGAGTACTTCTCTAGTGGTCTGTGAGGGTGAAACTCTCACACAGAGCGTGTAAAAAATGCCACATTGAGGAAAAAAAGATTATTTGATTTTGGGAATAAAATACGCAATAAACATTTATTTAGTAGGCTACATTAATGTTGATTACAAATTAAATTATGTTTCATACCATTGAAACTCAGTTACTCAATAGGCTACTTAATTGACTGGATTGTAAAATTAGGCCTACGTCTAAATGTATCCATTTGCTGTGTCTCAGGACTAATAAGCTATAAACATGATTTCTGATAATACCACGGTTCCATTACAGAATGTTCCATCCCACACAAACAGCCTGACGTCTGAACTGTGTATATGTACACTATTTATTAGTCTGAACCAGTTCTTGATCATATCGTGATGAACAAAGCAGCTTCTCGCGACGCGCGTTCAGGCCTGCAGTGTACGTTTCTTCACTACAAAAGAAGCCTGAAAAGAAGCTAGTTTAATGCTGAAAGAAATTAATCCTCCCTTGAGGCTCATTATAGTTCTTCAACAGGAATTTCACCTCAAAACGCAGTTTTCTGAGTGTGCCTTTGTACCGTGACTGTCCTGTTTACGGCTCAAAAATCCCTCCCACGTGTCAAATCGAAACCGCACGCCTGAGAGGATCCAACCCAGACAACGTCAAACCATCCTGGCGTCGTTTAAACGCTCTCTGTGGCCTCCAGTGCCTATTAACTCCAGGTGATGCTTGCTGTAACTAACACTAAACCGGTCTGAGGAGACCTGAGTCATCTGTTTCGCACCACAACATGAGCCCTGCTGTGCATCTTGTATAGGGACTCTTTTATCTGGCATCCACAAACACTCCTGAGGGCGTCTAGATGATACATTTGTCTTTTAATTGATTCTGCTAGTTGCTTTGAGGTTTGACTTGACCAAACCTTGACCTGATGCTAATCGTGTGGGCAGTGATGACTAAACATTCAAGGTGCAAGTAAGGGTCCGGTGGCCCTTCGAACACACTCTTAAAAATGCTGGGTGAAATATGGACAAACTGTGCCAAAATTACTATATGGCTGGCTTAAAATTCAACTTAATAAATATTCATTTACTGGACATTAATAAATGTACATTTCCAACATACTTTGGGTTAATTTTAAGCAAGAAATATAGTAATTTTTAAGTAATAGTTGAGTTAAATAAAACTACCCAGAGAGTAACCATTACAAAAAGTATTATAGTAAAAGTGCAGTAACCATGTTTCTGGCATACTGGTGACCAGTTGTATAACCACAGTTTTACTACAAATGCCATGATTAAACCATGGTTAGTGTAGCAAAACCATGATTCATTTGTGGTTACCATGGTTTAACCATGTTTTTTTTTCATAGTAAAACCATGGTTAATTTTCGTAAGGGTATTTATACTCTTTTTGTGTACAATGTAAAATGGTGCAATGCATCATATAACTGAAACTAATAAAAAAAAGAACCATATATCAATGGGGTGTTAAAAGATGTTTTAAATAGGAATAAATATTTCAAATAAATTAATTTACCATTAATTAATTTTTTTTGTTAAATTTATTTATTTAATTTACATACATAATTATTTATCTAAACACGTTATTTATTTAAACAAATTTTTACATTTTAAAATTTTTACAAACTTGAAAATGATGTATTTATATGTAGAGAAGGTTATTACATTATATTATTAAACACAGAGTCAGAGGAGACATACACATTGCTAAGGATCACTTAACATTCATGCAAATTCTCAACGGAGAGAGCAAAGAGTTTGCTTAAGCAGAACGAGCCCCTCTCCTCACAATGTAGTGGCCCACGGGAGTTCAATGTTCACCATGTCAAATTTCACTCCGCATTCAACTAGAAGGGAAAACGAATAATGATATCTGAGTATACATGAAGCAAAAAAACAAAGATAAAGAAAAAAAGAAAAGAAACTTGCTCAAGCATAAAGCCACATACTCTACTGAAACAGTAGCAACAACCGTTCAGCCGTGCAGAACCTGCACATCCACAGACAGAAGAACGTTACCAGAACGCGACTGATAACATTTACGTTACATCACCACGTACCAGATACTGTACTCAAAACTGATGGAGGTTTAACCCCTCCAGCAAAAGCTTTAAATTAAACTGTCTGGATCTAACAGGGGACATTTGTGTCAATCTCTAGGCCGGTTGGGCTGCAGCAATTCCCGGAAGCAGTTCTTACAGACCAGCAGATTTGAGCTATAACCTCTGTCATAGACACCCATGAAGCCTTTTCCACCCTCCTACAGTTCCATACTTTGGTGAACAAACAGGACATATGACAACCATGGTAAGCCCACACATTAAAGGGGTCATATGATGCTGCTAAAAAGAACATTATTCTGTGTATTTGGTGTAATGAAATGTGTTTATGCGGTTTAAGGTTCAAAAAACACATTATTTTCCACATACTGTACATTATTGTTTCTCCTCTATGCCCCGCCTTTCTGAAACGCGTCGATTTGTACAAAGCTCATCGGTCTGAAAAGCGAGGTGTGCTGTGATTGGCCAGCTATCCAATGCGTTGTGATTGGCCGAAT
>NW_015555741.1:1815901-1818815 GCF_001515605.1 Sinocyclocheilus anshuiensis | reverse complement strand
GATCAGCTCCAGGCATGACGAAGCAAGTTGTGTCCTCTTTTGGAAGACCAAACAAAGTAGTTTCGCTTTCACAATGAAACGCAGCGTCACACACAGCGGCCTTGAGTGAGCGGCGGCCGGAGGCCTAGAGTGAGCAGAGGCCGGGCTAGAGTGAGCGGCGGCGGGCTTGTGGCAACCACATGTGACGACCCCGGGCTGGCAAATCTTCCCACATAGTGACGTAGACATGTGGGGGCGTGTTAGAACGAGCCATTTTAGGTAGGCGTGCTTGACTCTTAACTTTTATAAAGAATATCTCTTTGGATTTGAGACTTTAGTCTTTGCAATTTTACAGATCTTCTTTATGCACCAAGAGCTTGTAACACTCCAAAGAGAAAGGAAAAATTGAAATCGCATCATACACTCTAAAAAATGCTGGGTTATTTCAACCCAGCTTTGGGTGAAATATGGACTAACCCAGCTGTTGGGTTAAATTTTTCAATTAAATTTTTAACCCAAAAGTTGGGTTAGTCCATATTTGACCCAACGTTGGGTTGAAATAAGCCAGCATTTTTTAGTGTGTGACCCCTTTAAGTGTGCCATTTGGGTCAATGTCAAATAGTCAATGGAGACAAGAAATGGCCAGTTTAAGCAGGATGTGTCCCTTGTCTAAAAATAATCTGAGCCTCAGGAATTACACCTTGACCTTGTCAAAGATCTCAATCTTCACAATTAATTACAAGGGGAAACAGTGAAAATGAATGGTCTCATTCATGAATATAAGCGCATATTCTGTCAGATCAATGAGTAACCAGTTCAGCACTGACGTCCAACATGTCCACTGAGTCAGTGCCTGGAGAAAGAGCATAACTGTACCATACATGCACATTGCACGATGAGTGTATTATGTGCCAATGTCGAAACTGGTGAAAGTTTAAAAATGCTCCACATTAGCAATAATTCCTCTATCAAATAAATCAGCTCCTCCCAAGGCTGGACTGGGGCTAAAATTTGGCCTTGGACAAATCCAGCCCATCCAGTCCATGAGTTCACCCGTGAATGTTTTTGCTGGGGTTACAGCCTTAAAATGGAGTAAATACATTTAAATAAATAAAAATAAAGTAACACGCAGAAGTTATAACCTCTATGAAAGTGATTTATATTTCCCAATATTTAATAGGCTATAAGTAATAACAGCAACATTTTATGTATAACATGTGACGTTTCGTCACACATTTGGAGTATTTGCCTTTTGCAGAAATTTATTTATGTATTTATTTAAGTACTGAATAAAATAAATCAGGAATTAGTAGGCTAGCTCTTCATTTAGAACACAGCCAAACAGTTTCCCGCGTAAATTATGACATCTTGGCGGCGTATGGCGTGATCCAAATTGCAATGGCTGAAAACCGCAGTTTTGACTGAACAGATTTACTCTAAATGAAAAACTATAACCTGAAATACCTGAATATTCATATTAGAACTGAAGTGACTCCGAATATTTCGACAACAACACACGGGTGCTTTAAAATCAGCGCCATCAATTAGCAACATGTGGGCTAACTTGTAGCAATCAGTCATCCTTAGACATTTCTCGCAAATGTTTTCTCTCTTCTGAGAGAGGGCGCGAGGACTGGAGACACGGACACACGGACACACATCCGCGCTCCCGCTGCGTTTAAAAGTGAGACGTCTCTGAACAGCAGCATCACAGACTGCTCTATGAGCCTGCAGACATGGGCAACTGCATGGGCATCAGGGACGTCTGCGACCGGCCGAAGAATACTAACGTCAGGTGCAGGTTACCTGCCGTGTGCTTCGTCTGGCAGCTGTCTATGATCATTCTTTTTGGGGTATTTGTGCGGTATAATGAGGAGTCAGATACTCACTGGGTTGACTACAGAAAGGGGAACAATATAACGAGTGATATCGAGAATGACTTCTACTTCAGATATCCAAGTAGGTGCACAATTCTGTTTTCTTATTTTAATTAGTGTCTATTAAATGCTGTATTCATGTACATATTTTATTATTATTATTATTATTACAGATTTTATAATTAGTAGTTTTATTATTGGAAACATTTTCTCTCTCTATATTAATTAATTAATTAATATTTTTAGTAAAGTATAGAGTATTAATATTCACATAATTTACATCAGTAATTATTTACATTAATTAAAACATATTTTTATTATTTTAAGTATTAAATGTTTTATATTGTATATAAAATATGCAAAAAAAACTTTATGAAATGTAAAATATTATTAAAAAGAAAAAAAATGTGTTTGTGTGTATGTAATTATTTTTATATAATTATATCAATTATTATCGTTACATATTATGTGTCTGTCTGTCTATCTTATTGTCTAAAGATTTTAGAATAATAAAATATACAGTTTATTCGTTTATATAAAATGTTATGCAATTATTTACAATAACTTACAATTATGTGTGTGTGTGTGTGTGTGTGTGTGTGTGTGTGTGTTTTTTTTTTTTCCCTTTTTTCCCCTTTTTAAAAAAATTTAATAATACTCTAAATAAGAAACTAAAACTGCCAGCAGGTGGTGGTAAATGTCGTTGAGTCTTTCATTCATTCGATTCGTTCAAACGGATGTAGCTCCGCTCCACCAGCCTCTGACATGCGCGCACCTTCCCAAACGGACGAGGCTTTTATGGCCCTGTCACAAATGGAACACTTCATGTGCACTTGCGGTTTGGACTCACAATGGCTGCCGCGTGTGCATGTCCGTTAAGTCCACGAGACCATAGGGCAGGGTTCCTCAAATCTTGCCCTGGAGGGCCAGTGCGCTGCAGAGTTTAGCTCCAACCCTGATCAAACTCACCTACCTGTGATTTTCTAATGATCCTGAAGACATTGATTAGCAAACTCAGGTGTGTTTGATTAGGGTTAGAGCTAAACTCTGCAGGAAAG
>NW_015555741.1:1815226-1815633 GCF_001515605.1 Sinocyclocheilus anshuiensis | reverse complement strand
ATAGCAGAACCGTTAACGTCAGAGCTTATCGATACTCCGGTCTTTCATAATTTAGCCCCGGGACCGATTAAATACCGAGTTTCGGTACCCATCCTAGTCCCATGTGTCATTTTAGTGTTCAGAAGGGTGCTCGCGAGCGCCCCCTTTGCGGCCGTTATGCGCCCTAGATACGCACTTCTGCTGAGCCCGCACTGGGACTTCTACCCGACAGTCAAAGCGGCATTACGTCACGAAAGTGTGGACTCCAAGGAACATAGACATATAAATACCTAGACGCCTCATTGGCCGCTTTGAGCCGTTGCTGCGATACGTCAACGCGTCCGCCATGTTCGTGAAGGCAAGACTGCCTTAAAAATAAATGGAGGTAAACGGAGGAGCTGCGTTTTTTTCTGGATAAAAACACGATA
>NW_015555741.1:1805333-1814863 GCF_001515605.1 Sinocyclocheilus anshuiensis | reverse complement strand
GTACAGCACATACACACAGAGAATTGAAATTGCGTTACTCTCAGACCCTTGGTGCATACAGATAACACTAACAGTAGAACATAAATACAGATAGATACAGATTGAATATAAAATACAACTATACAATTATACAAATAAGGTACAATGTAAAAAAATATATAAAGCAGCACAAGGCGCATGGCAGATAGAACTGTTCAGTCTTACCTGTGAAAGATAATACCCCGAGATCTGTTTTTATTATTGTGCGACGGTTTGTAGATGCCCAAGCTGCCGACGAGTCCGGTATGTTTTCGCCTGTCCCGATAGGAGAGTTGCCTTCACCAATATGGCGGCGACGTTGACGTGCGGTCGAGCGGCCGATGAGGAGTCTAGGTATTTATATGTCTATGCCAAGGAAGACAGCGAGGGTTTAGGGTGCCATTTGGGGCAGGGCCGATCAGGCGACGTGGAGTAATTGTGCTCTAAAACCATCGGGAATCACTGGTGAGAAGAAGTCATTTGTGTTGGAAGGTTGCTTTGAGTTGATGAATTAATAATGTCTTACGAACGGATTAAAATAATCTTAAACTTTTGGGTTTATTTCGCATCATACATAAGACAACTTTAAGCAAATAGTGTATAAATGATATCTAAATTAATTCTATTTTTATACAATAAAAATAAAACATACTTCAATTTAAAAAGTCTTGGACAAACTATGCAAAAAAAACTGCATGGTTTTCCCTCAAAGCGTCAAAAAGCACCTGATGGAGTTTGAACTTCACATCAAACTGTTTTTCTGTTTCACACAGATGTGCCTGTTCGGCCAGAGTCGCCTTGAACTCGTGCATCTTCAGAAGCAGAGCTGCACGGAAAGCTACAAAAAATGCCGTGCACACCGCCACGCGAGGTCTCGCGCACTCAAAGCGAACTTCCACCAACACCGCGATGATGACATCATATTTGCCGCGCACACCCAAGCGAACTTGCGGACGCGTCGAGTACAAATCAACCTGATTCATGAATGGGCCTTTGAATCATTGGTTCACCCGATTAGTTCAAAACGCAGATTCATTCAGAAACTAAACACCGCTGTGTTGCTCGCAGATACACAACAGTTCTGCTGTGGCTTTAGGTCAATTTTTTGTTGTTGCAAAAACAGACAATATTGTTTAAAATATAACAATATTAACTTCTTATTTACCGAACTGTTGTGTAAAATCACATTTGCACTCGTGCTATTTGGGACAAACGGCACTCGACTGAGGACTGATATTGCTCTCGCTGCTCGTGTGATATCGCTTATCATGGGATATAAATGAGACAAAAACTCATACAGGAGCATTTTTGCCCCAATATCTTGAATTTTAGGGCATAACTGCATTTATGAAGTTGTTGCCCTGCATCATATTTGTCAACAGTCAACTGTATGAAATGTAAGATGATGTACAGGTCTGGGGGCGGGGCCATTGCATTAACTGCATTCAAATATTTTAATCGCGTTATTTTTTCATAACTAATTAAGTTAACACGTTAAACTGACAGCTCTTATACATGTGTGTGTATATATACACATGCATACATAAAAGTCCAATAATGCACCACTATCTGTTGGCTGTGGTATTGACGTTTATCACTTTGCTACATTTGAGAACCTGCATACCTCCTTATGCACATGGGACTGTCATTTTACCACAAATGTTCTTTTGTGACAGGTGGCACAAGGGGAGGTAGGGGGTTTATTTACTCTTTGCTTATGTAAAGATCAGTATCCATTGTCATCTTTTGAATCTTCGAAGGTGTGGTTGAATTCTTCAGTCATGTATCCTGTAGATCTTCAGTCTTCTGCTCAGACGATCCTCTGTTATACAACTATCGACGTTGCAAGTGTTGGATGACATGTGGTGCATGAACTCGGACACAAACTATTGTTTGCGGACAGATCAGATGTCATTGAATGCATTTTGTCATGGTTGAGGTGGGACTATGGCTGGCTGCAGAAGTCTCCTGGAGGAGTTCATCTTCTTGCGGTTCACTTGTAGACCAGACTCAAGGTGTCAATTATGAAAATATTCCCTGATAGTGCAAGGACGGGATGGAGTGCTTAGCTTAAACACAAGAGTGAAGGATGACATGCTTTATATAAGTCAAAAGCAGTGTTCGTTTGCAATGTGAGATTTGATATCACTTAATGTGCCTGAAAACAAATATATCACACCTGCTATGTCCGAATTAACTCGAGTTACTTCCCACAGAAAATGTTCTTTGTGTATAAATACAGTCCAGGCAACTTAGTAAGACTTGTAACTGATCCAGGCAGTTGTTACAGTGGGAGATTTAATTGTTTTTTTGACCTGGAGTTTTGTAGCTCCTGCATCTTCGGTTGAGAAGCATTTCAAGGTGAAGCATCATGCCAGGCCGGATCGAAAGGATGACAAAGTGCAGTCAGTTTCTGGAAGAGCTTTCATACTAAACAAGGCCAGTCGGCTCTGTTTCTCTGTGCAAATAAGGGCTTGTTCAGAAAGCACAGCTCTGTCTGTTGTCATTTGTTTTGTGGTGCCATCAGCACCTAGATGTCCTTGTGTTGGTGTTGTGCATTTCTACAATGGAAGAAAACCTAGAACATCTTCACAATAACCAGCCCAACCCCGTCCTGTTCTGGGAAGCTGACGTGTGGTTGCTTTTCAGCTCTGCTACAGTTTTTTTTTTTTTCAAGTTCACTGCTCCTTTGACCTCAGTTATGCCACCAAAAGGCTCAGATTACAGTTTGTGACTTGGTAAAACACACTTTTGTCCTTAGTCATGGTGATGCAACTGGATATTGGTTGTAAATGTACATTGAGAGTCATTCATTTATTTCAGATTGTATCGTCATCCTCTTGTCTAAAGCATCAGTTTAAAAAATGGGGTCCGGGACCCGCAAGGGAGTGCTAAGGGGTCTGTGAAAAATGTGAGAACTTAAAAAATGGTTAGGTATTTTTAGGGCTGTCAAAGTTAAAATGTGCACTTAATATATTAATAAAATATGTAAGTCACATAAAAAAATTAAAAAAGAATTGGTTAATATTTATTCTGCTTTCTAAAAATGGATGTGAAGTGCTATTCAGAACTACTATTCAGTTTGGAGTCAGTTGTTTTTTGTTGTTTGTTTGTTTTTGACAGAAAAGGCACATTAAATTTATCGAAACTTGCTGTTATAATGTTATAGAAGATTGCAATTTCAAATAAATGCTTTTTTTGGGTTGTTTTGTTTTTTTTAGAATCCTGAAAAATCCTGAAAGTTGTCATTGTATAAAAAAAAAAAACAATAAATAAAATTAATCAACAAAAATGATAATCGGCAAATCAGCATATTGGCATGGTTTTTGAAAGATCATGTGACACTGAAGACTGGAGTAATGACAGAAATACATTCCATTTTAAAATATATTGAAATTGAAAACTGATTAGTGTTTTTACTGTATTTTTGAACAGCACTGGTGAGCGTAAGAGACTTCTTTCAAAAACCTTACCGACCCCCAACTTTTGAACAGTAGTGTGTGTGTATAAATATATATTAGTATATGTGCAATATAGCTGCCTCTATGATTTACGGTAAGAAGGGAATAATCATGTTTGTGGGTTCTTTGCATCGTAAAGCTTTTCAAAACCCAGTATTTCAGTATTTGTTTGTTTACATCCTTGACAACACATCTTTCTATTAGACTGATTTCTTATAATCCTCACTATGGTTTTGATTGACTATATATTTTTTCATCTTTCTGCAGGTTTTCAGGATGTTCATGTCATGATCTTCGTGGGCTTTGGCTTTCTCATGACCTTCCTGAAGCGCTACAGCTTTGGTGCCATGGGATTCAACTTCCTGATTGCGGCTTTCGGCATCCAGTGGGCTCTTCTGATGCAAGGCTGGTTCCATTCTCTGGACTACACCGACGGAAAGATCAAGATCGGTGTAGAAAAGTATATTACTGAGATATTACAGCTGCCAAAAAAACGGGCCACAGTTTTAGTTAAAACCAGATTAAAAAGTTGTACTCCGAGATGATTCCCTCCACCAAATTTAGCTGATTTGCTCATTTGTTTGTGGTTTAATGCAGAAAATAAGCAGTTTTTGGATGTGAACCTAGTGTTGATAACTTGCAGACAAACCAGTTTGTTGTTTACCTCAGGTATCACTTCCCTGTGGGAATGAAGGATTTGTTTTGCATGTAAACAGTAATTGGAAAAACAGCCTGACAAACACGAATGTGAATGATCTTACTGTGCGAATGCGGGCAACCCTGTTTATTTTGTAATCGGCACTTTTATACTGTTTGCTACTTTCTATGAAGTACATGATACTAAAAAATGAGACCGAATTAAATGGAACACAAATTCAGGGCTGAAGCGAATGGTGCAAATGTTAACTGGTGAGTTGATTTAAACGTTTCCTCTGTGTTCAGCTTGATCAATGCAGATTTCTGTGTGGCGGGGTGTCTGATCGCCTACGGAGCTGTTCTAGGGAAGGTCAGTCCTGTTCAGCTGTTGGTGATGACGCTGTTTGGTATCACGCTGTTCGCCGTTGAAGAGTACATCATCCTGAACGTCCTCCATGTGGGTCCGATCACTGGTTTGCTTTGTATTTTTTAGATCTGTCAAAGTTAACATGCACTTAAGATGTTGAAGAAATGTTTTAATATAATTCTTGACGCATTCACCAAATTTCATGCTGTTTCCCAAAGACAGATGTGTTCATTTCAGTAAAGTTAACTGAAATGTATTATAAAATACTATAAAATAAATATAGAATAAAATAACAAATAATATATAATGATAAAATAAAAAAGTGTATGTATGTGTGTGTTTGTGTATATATATATATATATATATATATGATATATATATATATTGCAGAAGATAAGTTTGCTTTAGTACAATGACACTTTGTTTTGATTAATCATATTTATTTAATTTATTTATTTTACCAAAATACCTATAATTATTAGTACAAATGTGTTTTCATACACTAACCAATTACTGACCAATTAATTTTTTTATTAAGCAAGGAGGCATTCAATTAATCAAAAGTGATCGTAAAGTAATATATTATTACAAAAGATTTCTATTCAAATAAATACTCTACTTTTGAAATTTCTTTTCATCAAAGAATCTTGAAAAATATGTATCATGGTTTCCCAAAAATATTAATCGGCACAACTGTTTTCAACATTGATAATAATAAGAAATGTTTCTTGAGCATGAAATCAGCATATTCGAATGGTTTCTGAAACAGTCTTGAAAAATATGTATCATAGTTTCCCAAAATATTAAGCTGTACAACTGTTTTCAACATTGATAATAATAATAAGAAATGTTTCTTCATCATCAAATCAGCATGTTAGAATGATTTCTGAAGGATCATGTGACACTGAAGACTGGAGTAATGATGCTGAAAATGTTGCTTTGTCCACAATAATAAGTATATTTCATAAAATATTTTTGATTGTAGTATTCTGTATTTTTGATCACATAAATGCATGAAAATCCCCAAAGACCCCAGACTTTGACCTGTAGTGTACGTTAGTGTCTCATTGACATAACATAAAAGCCACAAAATGTATTTTGAGTTCAAATGAATGACATCAAATGGCTTCATGCTAACCTTTGTTCAATGATTCAATCCCTGTTAGGCCAAAGATGCCGGCGGATCCATGGTGATCCACACTTTTGGAGCTTATTATGGTCTGTCCATTTCATGGGTTTTGTATCGGCCTAGTTTGGATAAGAGCAACCATTTGAACGGGTCTGTCTACCACTCAGATGTGTTCGCCATGATTGGTAAGCCCATTAATCTTGTTACAAATGTTAGACAGTTTGCTTGCAAAATATTTTGTTATTGGACTGCTGGACATTCTGTGCAAAAGCTTTCTTAGCAAATACACAGATGGACTCTAATGCAAAAATTAATTGAAGGCTCAGATATTGTTTGCATTTTACAACCTGGTGTCCTGTGCAGGTACCCTCTTTCTGTGGATGTTCTGGCCAAGTTTCAACTCTGCCATTGCTGATCATGGAGACGGTCAGCACAGAGCTGCCATCAACACATACCTGGCCTTGGCCTCCACCGTCCTCACTACAGTCGCCATATCTAGCCTGTTTGAGAAAACAGGGAAACTAGACATGGTAAGCATCTGCCATTTTTTTTTTTTAGCAGACCAGATTCACCAAATCGCAAGATTCTATCAGATAACAGAAAGAAAAAATATATATATTATTTTATTTTATTTTATTTTATTTTTTTGTCTTTTGTTTTGTTTTGTGTTGTTGTTGTGTTTTGTGTTTTTTTTTTTTTTTTTTGTGTTGTGTTGTGGTGTTTTGTTTATTATTTTTATTTATTTTTAATTTTATTTAATTTTTCACAGGATCATGAAAAAAACCCTGAAAATATGAGTTTATTTTAAAAATGTGATTTCCAAGCCTGGAAAACTTGCAAAAATTAATAAAATGAAATCATTTGTGACGTTAATGTCATGCAAATATATATTTAGTTATATTCATATATTTGTTGTATTTTTGCGTTGTTGTTATTATTATTATTATTATTATTATTATGATTATTGTTGTAGTTGTTGTTGTTATTGTGACTTTTATCCAACAAATGCAATGACTGAGCAAGTCATGGAAATTAATTGGTCAACCATTTCACTTTCTCATTTAACCTGTTTGGAAATGTATGCGATTTTGAACTAAATTTTGCATTTTTCATTTAAATGGAATGAATGCCAAATTATGTGTTTTTTTTTTGTTGTTGTTGTTTTTTTGTTTTTTTTTCGTCCAGGTTCACATCCAGAATTCCACACTGGCAGGTGGAGTTGCTGTAGGAACAGCAGCTGAATTTATGCTGTCGCCATACGGTTCTTTGATTGTGGGTTTCTTCTGTGGCATCATATCCACAATGGGCTATAATCATTTCTCGGTGAGTCTTGCCTGTCAGATGAGTTATTCCAGATTTTTCTCCAGCCAGACTGTGACCTTTTATGCCATCTGTGTTTCTTTAATTATTGATTTAACTACACTCAGTTGATCAAGAACATTGTCACAGTAAAAATGTTCTTTTGTTATAAACGACTCATTTGTCTCTACTCCTCAGCCGTTCTTGGAGGAGAAACTGAAGATTCAGGACACCTGTGGTGTCCATAACCTGCACGCTATGCCAGGTGTCATTGGAGGAATTGTGGGTGCCATCTCCGCCGCTGCTGCCACCAACACTGTTTACGGAGATCTAGGGTTAGTAAACGGGAAAATAATTGCATTGTATTACATGCAACACAAGTTTAAAGGAATAGTTCATCCAAAAATGAAAATTCACTGAAAATGTATTCCCCTTCAAGCCATTCAAGATGTAGATGAGTTTGTTTCTTCATCAGAACAGATTTGGAGAAATTTAACTTTACTTCATTACTTGCTCACCAATGAATCCTCTGCAGTGAATGGGTGCCGTCAGAATGAGAGTCCAAACAGCTGATTAAAAACAACACAAATAATACACAGTCCACCAATTCCAACTTCCATCAAGGTGTTTTTACTTGAAACCATCACTTCTGGCCAAAATACCGGTCCATAATCCAAAATGGTGCTTGATCTGTGCACATTTCTATATTTTTCACCGGAGAAAGCAATTTTCTAAATCGAGGACACCTATTTTAGTCAGAAGCAATGATTTTCACTTCACAAGCTGTTAATTGATAGACTGGAGTGGTGTGGATGATTGTGATGTTTTTATCAGCTGTTCATTCTGACGGCACCCATTCACTGCAGAGGATCAACTGGTGAGCAAATGATGTAACGCTACTTTTCTACAAACATGTTCTGCTAAAGAAACAAACTCACTTATATCTTGGAATGCCATTTTTGGGTGAACTGTTCATAATTGGTATTAATAATATTTAGCTCACTCTAATAATTACCATTGTCCATTTCAGGTTGGAAAATACATTTGACTTTACGGGGCCTTTTGCGAAACGTGTACCCACTATCCAGGGCGGATTTCAGGCAGCAGGACTGTGTGTGGCCTTGTGTTTTGGAATTGGAGGTGGCATATTTGTTGGTAAGAGTCTTTTGATATTAATCCGGTTTAAGTACACAATACAATACTTCAGAAAAGCTTGTGGATCTGAAGCGCTTTGTTGTGATTGTTTGCCATGTAGTGGCACAGGTGTGTTGTTTGTAACATGAAAACTAGAGAGGACAGCGTAGGATGATATTAGCTAGTCAGTCATCCTAATGGTTTTGCATTATGGGTTCAGGCTTCACACAAATACACCTGATCTTCACCTGGAGTTTGTAATGGAAATGCAACATTTATCATGTTGACATGACTGTATTGTTACACCAACAGGCCTGGTTCTGAAGCTGCCCATCTGGGGCGATCCTGCAGATGAAAACTGCTTTGATGACGAGATCTACTGGGAGGTCAGACAGTTTCTTTTTTCTTTTAACATTTGCAGGAAATTAAAAACTTGATTTAAAATACAATATAATATTATGTTATTTTTATACATTATTTCTTTTTTTTCCGTCGACCGTTGCAGGTTCCTGAGGATGAAGAAAGTGTTCCTCCCTTCGTGGCCTACAACAACCACATGATCCCCAACAAACATGCAGACATGTGAGTACTGGAATAAAACACTGACCATTTAAAATGAGACACAGTTACCGTTTCCTCAGTTATTGGCTTGTTTATGTGAATTATAGACATTTTAATCTGCCTAATGAAAATTAAATATGCTAATGCTATCATATAATGAGCATCTCCTGTGAGGTGAAAAATGTCCAACAGGGGGCGCGTGAGACTCAGAATACTAAAGCTGGCTGCACACTAGACGATTTTCAAATCTTAACCGATTTTAAAACCATGGGAGACCACAGACATGAAGACAGTTCAACCGATTTTTAGCCGTATAATCCTCTGAATGCACACACTAGATGATTAGACCAGACCACGAGACCACACACACTTGATGATTGTAGTAGGAACGATTTCACAGTGACATGAGATGTCACGGACACTCGCGAGGTCAAACGTGACTCGAGAAGAAAAACAAATAGAGGACAATCGATGTTGTCAGCTGGCTCTCCCGGCACGCGTTCTGTTGTACAGTGAAAAACAAATTATAGAAAAGAATATGGGTGATGTTCTCTGCTTTCATGGCATGTTTGTAGCTGCCAAGTTTCAGCTATAAAAGCACGCAACATCCGGTAGGTGACGCTTGCTCGCTCTCATTGGCTATAGCGGGTATCATGTCAGAGGCAGCTTGATCAAGAGTCCTAAATATCAAACATGTTTTGTCTCGATCGGGAGCAGTTAAATAATCGTAATGACACCACACAATAGAGGATTTTTTGGACAAAAAATAGTTTGCGACAAGCCGCGAATCGGGCCACACCCCCCGATCCTTCAGGGGTGCAAATCGGGCTTCAAATCGTCCTTAAAATCTTCTAGTGTGCGGCCAGCCTAAGGGACCGTTGAACACGATCCTTTTTGTCCTTGAAGACATTTGTATACTAAAATG
>NW_015555741.1:1802682-1805323 GCF_001515605.1 Sinocyclocheilus anshuiensis | reverse complement strand
ATATATATAATTCAAGTGTACTTTTAGCTTGATAAAAAATTCGAAAATAAAGTTTAAAAGAAAATAATAAAATATAACACTAAATTATATTTTCTTTTATAGCTTCACAGAAAATTGTAAAAAGATCAAAAGAAAATTAATACATATAATAGCAGTAATAATAATAATGTTGCTATTAAGTTAAAATGTGTTTATATAGCTTCACAGAAAATATTAGAGAAGTTATTTTGATTAAAAAAAATTCAAGAAGTTTAAAAGAAAATTGAAAAAAGCTGCTTAAAAACCTGTCAGCATGTAATTGAAGAGCAATAGTTGCAATAAAAAGATATTTAGATAGTAGTTATCTCTTATTATCATTTGACATTAGGAGTCGATTTCTTCTCTCCACCAGAAGGTGGCGCTTGATGACCGCGTTGAGTTTAGGAGCAGCAAAATGGAACTAAAAGCTGAAAATAACGCATGGTTTCTCATACAGGAGAGAGACAAGCTTCGTGGAGCAGCGTTAACTCGCGGAATCAGATCTGCAGTGAAAACATCTGCTTTCCTGCTGCTCTCCCTGAAGATAACAATACTCCTACCCCCAAAATGACCAACAGGGTCTTTCCTTTTGCTTTCCATGAAGCACATATCTAGAATATTTTGATGATACAGAGAATACATTTTTCATGCAGGTTGAGATGTGAATATCTTGAATATCTCACTTAATTAATTTGCATATCAGAATTATTAGGTCAGAAATCAGATCATTCAGAATTATAAAATGGATAAAAGATCAATTAATTTCTTTTTAAATAATAGGATGATTTCTGATTAAAGTGACTTTTCTTGTGAATGTGTTCATAAAAAAATGTGACCACAAAACCTCTAAACCTCCAAGCTGTTACATTAATGAAATTAATTTTACAGGTGTTAATTTAAGCATTTGTTATCCAAACATTCTTTGATCTTTATAATGTAATTATTTTGTTTTATAAGATTAGAAATAGTTTGTCTTAATTTTGTAGGTGAGAATCCGCGCATTGGATCTACATTTTTTTTTTTTAAGCAAAATTCTATAATCTTTTATTTATAGATTTTTCCTGATAATTTGCATGTCAATCAGCATGCGTGCATAACATCTCTAAATCAAACATTTGTCATTTTCTTAATGCTTTCACAAAGTTGTCCAAACAATAGCAACAATGTGCAATATCAGTATGTAAATATTCCTACAATGCGTTTCCTTTCTCTAATAATGTATCATACACATTTAATGTTTTGTCTTTTGTGTGTTATCTTCACTGTAAGATTGTTCAAAAGAAAAGAAACTAATATTAAACCTTTGACTACTGTCTAATTCCAGATTAAATTATTGAAGTGATTTCTACATTAGCTTCATTTGCTCCTTTTTTTTTTCTCTGCACAATTCCACACTCATTTGTATAAATACATTCAGCTTGGGGGAAAAAAAGCAAAGCGATATAGCACAAATCACACACAAATGTGTGCACAAATACTCTTAAAACAATTCCTTTTTCAGTTTTATGATGTGCTCTTTAGGGCTGGTTTGTAAATATTAATTGGAGAAGAAAGTCCTGCAGTTTCCATCCATTGAGTGCTACAGAAAGTATATTTGTTTTTGTTTTTTTCTTCCACCAGAGTGCTGTGTAAACTTAACATTTGGACCCTCTTGAGGATTCCAGTTGTTTTTGGCCAGTGACCATCTTTATATCGCTTGTAGACTGATGGTGAGGTGAAAGGTCGTGACATTTGCTTGTCTGAGGTTGATGTCAGAGGTGATCATGCCACATGTCTGTCCCATTAAACACAACACCCAACAGATAACTGGATGTTGGAGGTCAAAGGGTAGATGAATGCAGTTAAGAGTACAGGTTTTTTTTTTTTTTTTTTTTAAATTAAATGTCCTCGGGCCAGATTTACAAAACACTCTCAATAATAAAATCCTTCCGCGTTCTGTTGTACAGTGAAAAACAAATTATAGAAAAGAATATGGGTGATGTTCTCTGCTTTCATGGCATGTTTGTAGCTGCCAAGTTTCAGCTATAAAAGCACGCAACATCCGGTAGGTGACGCTTGCTCGCTCTCATTGGCTATAGCGGGTATCATGTCAGAGGCAGCTTGATCAAGAGTCCTAAATATCAAACATGTTTTGTCTCGATCGGGAGCAGTTAAATAATCGTAATGACACCACACAATAGAGGATTTTTTGGACAAAAAATAGTTTGCGACAAGCCGCGAATCGGGCCACACCCCCCGATCCTTCAGGGGTGCAAATCGGGCTTCAAATCGTCCTTAAAATCTTCTAGTGTGCGGCCAGCCTAAGGGACCGTTGAACACGATCCTTTTTGTCCTTGAAGACATTTGTACACTAAAATGTGTAATCATTTAGACGCAACAATTGTGAAAATGCTAGACATGCATAAAAGCCACAGAACTGAACATGCACAGGGAACAATAATGCACGGTGAGTTTGTATATAAAATAGTGCTGGTTTAATATTTGTAGTAGTTTAGTTTATCTTCATAATAAAATGTTTAGTAATTATGTTGTAGTAACAACAATTCAAATGTATTTTATAGCTGCATAGAAAATACAAAATAAAGAGCAAAAGGAAATGAATATATAAATACATATATATATA
>NW_015555741.1:1801882-1802200 GCF_001515605.1 Sinocyclocheilus anshuiensis | reverse complement strand
GTTAAGAGTACAGGTTTTTTTTTTTTTTTTTTTAAATTAATACTTTTATTTAGCAAGGATGCATTAAATCGATCAAAAGTGACAGTAAAGACATTTATAATGTTACAAAAGATTTCCGTTTCAAATAAATGCTGTTCTTTTGAACTTTCTATTCATCCAAAGAATCCTGAAAAATGTAGTGCTGTTTCCGCTAAAATATTCAGCAGCACAACTGTTTTCAACATTGATAATAATAAGTAATTCTAGATAATAATAAAAGTTTCCTGAGCAGCAAATATATCAGAATGATTTCTGAAGGATCATGTGACACTGAAGACT
>NW_015555741.1:1799253-1801784 GCF_001515605.1 Sinocyclocheilus anshuiensis | reverse complement strand
CGTGTGACACTGAAGACTGGAGTAATGATGCTGAAAATTCAGCTTTGCATCACAGGAATAAATAACATTTTAAAATGTATTAAAACGGTATTAAGTTATATATTATAAAATGGCTCATTTAAATTGTAATAATTTCACAATACTACTGTTTTTACTGTATTTTTGATCAAATAAACAGCCTTCGTGAGCATAAGAGACCTCTTACTAATTTATTTTATTTGTCTATTATTATTATTTATTTATTTTAGTTTTTATTATTATTTATTTTATTTAAAAAAAATTATATTTAGTTATTTTGTTTTTGTGTGTAATTATATTCTGGTAAATGTGTTTTGTTTTGTTTTTTAAATGAAACCATTGAAGACACTTGAATGAATTTGTTTCTCAGGATCTTAAAAAGTTTTTTTTTTTTTTTCAGATTTATGCATAAATACTTAAAATTAGTTTGGTTGAAAATTTAAATTATAGGCTACATGTGCATTTATATATATAATGAGTGCTGTCAAACAGTTAATCGCATCCAAAATAAAAGTTTTTGTTTTGGGCGCAAACACAAGGAATTTGTTGTGGTTTTACAGGAACTCTTGGTACACGCATACATACATACAAATAACCATATATATATATATGACACAAGATAGTTATAGAAGTTCACAGAACTGACTCAGCAACAGCTGAGTAAAACGGTTTCATCTGAGAATGTGGCACTTTAAGCATTATCGTATCGCATACCGAATATCGCATTATTTAATGAGTTATCGCATATCGCATTTTTTTTCAATATCGCACAGCCCTAATATATATATATATGTATGCATGTATGTGTATATCTTAAATATATACATGCATGTGTGTGTATTTATATATACATGATAAATATACACAGTACAGACACGTATATTATGCAAACAAAAACTTTTATTTTGGATGTCGTTAATCACGATTAATCGTTTGACAGCATATATGTGTGTGTGTGTGTATATATGTGTGTGTGTGTGTGTGTGTATATATATATGTATGCATGTATGTGTATATACACTCTAAAAAAATGCTGGGTTAAATATGGACAAACCCAGTGATTGGGTTGTTTTCAACCAACAGTTGGGTTAAATGTTTAACCCAACCTTCTGGGCAGTAGCCCAACCGCTGGGTCAAAAACAACCCAATCGCTGAGTTTGTCCATATTTTACCCAGTGCTGGGTTGTTTATAACATATATCATATATCATATCATATCATATCATATCATATATATCATATATTTTTTTGTTTATTAGATAGATGAAATGAACAAGCTATTGAAGGAATAAAGCCAACATGCATCCAGCATATTAGCTCCTTCAATACTGCACCTCCTAACACTTTTTTGTCATCATTCCTGTTCTTTGATTTAGTGTTTTGTTATATCACGGTTTCAAAAACAGTAAAATGTTTAGTTAGAAGTGCGCCATAAGCAAACAGTCCGTATCGGTGAACGCACACCTTTAATTTCCCCTCTCTGGGAAGTCAGCATGTGACATACTTAGATCTTCGCTCCCATCTCGTCAAAGGACGTGAGGAACAAACAAACGTTCCAATTAACTGCTTTGGGTTCCTGCGGAGGGAAGCGGGAAACCCCCTTCTTTCTATTTGCACTCACACACCCCTTCTCCACCTTCTCAGCATTCACAGGCCTCGCTCTCCATTCTCTTTCCCCGCAGGCCTTTCGCGGCTAATGTTTATTCATTTACCACTTAGAGGACGGACACAGCACCCTGTTAAAACTAAATCAAGCTCTATTCATGACATGATCCTTTTCGCCGGGCTCAAAGGGCCCCGGTCTGAGGGGGGCTGTGACCCTGAAGACACAGAGCAAGGGAGGGGTGGGTTTGATCCTATAGCCCTCTGAAAAAGACAGCACTGTCTGCCTTGGTGGTGATTAAGCCGACCAATGACGGCCGCGGCGGGAATTTAGAGGAGACGTGCTGGAGATTCAAATATGTCCCGCCCATTCAGAGCCGCTGGGATAATGGAAGAAAGGAGCGTTAGAGGAGGGAATGAAGGGATAGTGGGACGAGGTCGTTTCACGGCTCATGACTGATTGCCCGTCTTTTGATTGACGTCCAGTGTGGAGCTGAAGGGTGGGAAAGTTCTGGGTGGGGTTGATGTTGAGCTGTGAGAAATGAAGGTTAGGACATTGTGTGTGAGAAGAGAGGCTTTGGTGAGAAGCTCCAGGCTGCTAATTAGCTGTGACCGTTACAGCCGCTCAGTAGCACGCTGAATATTACAAATAAATGTTTTACCCAGATTAGAAAGGATAATGTGGAATTAAATGTGTGCATTATGTACAGTGGATCCATAATGCTTTAGACGCTCAAACTAGACATAAGAATCTCTGAATGTCATTGATGATAATTCAATATCAAAACCAATTGCTATTTATATATATATATATATATATATATATATGTAAAATAAATAGCAATTAGTTTTGATATTATAAATATGTATGTTTTAAACTTATAATAATATATATTTGTTTAAATGTTTTTA
>NW_015555741.1:1794594-1799237 GCF_001515605.1 Sinocyclocheilus anshuiensis | reverse complement strand
ATATATATATATATATATATATACACACACACACACATCAAACACTATATTTGACAGGAAAATTATTGATGGTAGTAATAGTAAATAATAGTAAAAAAACGCAATAACATTTTTAGGTCTAGCTTGAGTGTCATATATATATATATATATATATTTAGATAATATGATAAAATAGTTAATTTTATGAGTTATGACTGAATTTGAGGAAGAACTGAGTTCATATATCCACTAAAAATAACCCTGACACCTGTTTATTAAAAATGGCAAAAATTATTAATATGATGACTTTTAGTGTACAAATACTTATTGGAGTGGCTTTGATGATGCACAGAAATGTATAGTTATTATATAAATTTGCATTTAGAGCTTTAATCTCAAAATGCAAATGTTTTAAAAATATTTCTCTGTTGGTCTAATATGTACGGACCCAATAACACTCCTCAGGTTGTGAGAGTTTCTGTGCTCTACACTCATAAACCAGACTGTGAGTCCAGACTGAGCTCCATAAAGGTGTTTACAAAGGTGCCAAACTGCTCTTGCACTGTCCTCAGTCTGAGCCCTTCATTTGTATTCTAGTTTCATTGAGGAATCTGTTAGTATTATGGGATGCTGGTGTAAATCTCATTCAGGAAAAGCTGCAGTAAAAGCTTTTAATGGTCTCTGAGCGTGATCCGGGTTAGGAAGCTCTTCAGTGTTGATTCTGCTAAAGCCATCCTATTAGGGTTTGTTTTGAGGATTTTTTTTCTATATTTTTGATAGTGATAGTATATGGACCCTCCTGATTAAGTGGTCTATATTTGGGTATTTTGAGATCCAAAGCATCAGCAGCTAACTGCCCATTCATCCAGTCAACACAACTAGCATTGCCTCCAGTAAGCTAAATGCTTTTTGCTTTGTTTGTGTTATAAACAGTGTTAATTTAATTTTAGCAGTTTTCGTTTCTGTATTCATGTACAATATGTGTCAGCTTTTTCCATTTAGACAGCAACAGCAGTTTATAAAATGCAAATTTAAAGTAAATATTTACTCTTTTTGATTGTTTTACAAAGTTTCCTAGCAGAAAAGCTAAAGTGAAGAAACTAGACTCTTTGGGAGGAGGACAAAGCTTCTATACACAAGGTCAGGGAGCTGAAATAGACCAATGTATAGTCAAAAAAACACCATATCTGATCCTTCTGAGATCAATTAATAACCATATCAGCTTGGCCTGTTTCTCACTTTCCTCTTGTCTTACTGACAGGCTTGTCAAGAAATAATGTATTTTAATTTTTCACATATTTGAGTGAATTTGAAGTAAATATTGAGAAAATAATTTTGTGCATGTCTCATTTGTTTTATGGGCTGTATATAGGAGAATTATACAAGCCAAAACCGCTCTGTTCATGTCTCTTCTCTATTCAAAAGCCCATATTATTTACTATTATTTAGTTTTTATATACTTTAGATTTTATACTTTACACTGAAAACAATTATATTAACTTTTTTAAGATAAGTGGTTGCAAACAATTTATTTTATCTACTTTTAATAAAAAAAAAATGTTAAAAGTTAGTCAACTAAATGTGTTTGTTTTAATGTAGCTAAATTAAATTGATTGCAACCAATTACCTTAAAAAATTTGAGTAAATTCTTCTTTTTTTTCCAGTGTACCATTCAAAATTTAGGGTCAGTATGATTATTTTTTCATGTTTTTGAAAAGTTTCTTACAGTGTGTTTTTTTTTTAAAGTGTCATAGAGATACTATTATAGTTTTTATTAATATGTTGAATCAGTTTTTAATTTTTTTTCTGTTTCAATTTAATTTAGTTCAAGTTTTAGTAATTTTGTGTGTGTGTGTGTGGGGGGGGGTTGTCATTTTTTATTAACGGTTTTAGTTTCAGTTTTAGTTAATAAAACCCCATGATCTGCATTTATTTGCTTAAAAATACAGTCATATCGTGAAATATTACAATTTAAAATATTTTTCTATTTTATGCTTCAGAGATCATCATTCTAATATGCTGATTTGGTGCACAAGAAACATTTCTTATCATCAGTGTTGAAAACAATTGTGCTGCTCAATATGATACTTTTTTAGGTTTCTTTGATGAATATGAATTTCAAAAGAACAGCATTTATTTGAAATAGGTATTCTTATATTTTGATGAATTTAATGCGTCCTTGCTGAATAAAAGCAGTCATATCTTTCAAAAAACAAAGAAAAAAATCCTATTGACCCCATGTGGAAGCTGAATGTCATTTCATCTTTTGACAGTGGTTTGACGTTCCTTAAAGGGGTCATATGATGCGATTTCAAGTTTTCACTTGTCGGAAGGAGGGACTTTGTAGAAAACTAAGCGGTTGACAGAGGCAGGGCATAGAGGACCTACAATAATGTACAGTATTTGAAAAATAATGTGTTTTTTGAACATTAAAGCATGTCAACATATTCTGTTACACCAAATACACAAAATAATGATCTTTAAAAAAGCATCATATGACCCCTTTAAGAAGCTGGATTGTTCATTAGTATGCATGAAGGTGTTGGATGCCACTGATTCCATAAGCTGGAGGTGATTTATTTATTTGTTCGATGGCCTCCTCCTGATCCTGTTCCTGACACTCCCCGTCGCTGGCTGTGCGCCTCGCACACTCCAGGTATCCGGCGACTCAAAGGGTCGGTAAGTGCCCCTGTCAGCGCTCCGCGGTGAGGAACAAGAGATTAGCCCTAATCCAATCCACTCCATCCTTCTTCTGCGTTCCTCGCGCTGTTCCTTCACCCTGGAGGAGGAGCCGTGGCTTTCAGGTCAGCGCTGGAATCCCTGGCCTGAAAAGAAGCCCTCTCTTTAGACCTGCTGACTACGGCTGGTGGGCGTTTGAATGGTGCTCTGTGACAAAGAGCTTCTTTCACAGGACGGAGACTGAATGAATGAGGAGGATGCCACTGCAGACGTGTGAGACGTCTCTGTTAGCGTTTGATCGACGTGAGGCTGCACGCTCAGCCTGTCCCTTCCAGACCAGAGTGACCTGTCTGAGAGCGTGTTGCATTGTCTGACCTGAAGATGGTGTGGATGCCACATTTCCCTTCATGCTTTGTGAGACTGCATTACACGGGCATCAGCCTGGGCATTGCGTCTGTAATATATGTGGGAAGTCTCCTCCCCTGCTGAAGCGAGGCTTTTCTCAAAGTCTTAATGGTTTAGTAGAAGGAGCCACTTTGTTTCAATACATTACATTAATAGAGGAGCTTTACCATATATTGTATTTGTAATACTCGCTTGTGTGTACAGTGTTAATATTTACTTGCTCATAAAGCTTTTAGTGGATTTTTAATGGATAATCAACCAAGCTTCTGGTAGTTCTGAACAAGTAATAGGGAAGATAAAAATAAGCCAATAATAATAATGTATAAATATTCATAAAAAAAAAAATCTTAATATTAAAACTCTCAGATAAATTTAATTTGATTTGAAAGTACACTTTAAAAATGTTAATGTTTTTAAAATGATCTAAATATCAAAACACTTAAATATAATAGTAATAATAGTAATATTCATTTAAGAAATAATGTTAAAATGCTTTTTTTCTACATTTGTTAATATCAAAACTCAGATAATTACATAATAATTATAATAAATATGAATTTTTTAATTATGTTTTAAAAAAGTATCGTAATATCAAAACAATAATAATTTAGAAATATTATTTTAAAAACAGTGTCACGTTGTTTAAAAAAGCTTAATATCAAAATACACTTTAAAAATATTTTTTAAATGATCTTAATATCAAAACACTTAAATGTAATGATAATATTTAAGAAATAATGCTAAAATGCTTTTTTCTTGATTTATTAATATCACAACACTAATAATTCAATAATAATAATAATAAATACTAAATAAAAAAAAAAATAAAAAAAAATAGTTCAAATATTTTTGAAAGTATTGTTATATCAAAACACTTACACTAATGTAATAATAATAATAATAAGGTATAAATATTTATTTTAAAATAATGTTAAAATGTATTTAAATGTATCTTGATATCAAAATACTAAATGCAAAATAAGATAAGTTTGTATTTAGCACTTACAAAACAGTCTGAATTTTAATGAAATATTGGAAACTTGTGAAAATTATTCTTTTAGTATTAGAATTTATCATCTGTCTAACATTATAACGTCATAAAAACCAGACCATTTACTTATTAATTTTTTTTAGCATACATTTAAATTGTCAAATTTAAATGCAACCCAATTTTAAAATATTAGGCAATATGTAATATTACATAATTTCAAAATGTTCAAATATTATGTAAAATTAAATATAAAAATATACATTATAAATACCGGGCAAAATAATAATCAATCAAATTTGATCATTGAAACATTTATTAAAAGTTGTGTTAAAAGAGCATGTGCACAAGAGTCTTTGGCCGTGTCTTTAACACACTCATATTGCTTTGTAATATAAAATTCTAAGACAAATACTATTATGATGACTTATAATATTACTATAGCAATCATCATGAAGTGCCATGATTAAAATGCAGCTAATTTCCCATATTGTGTGTGTGTGTGTGTGTGTGTGTCTGTGTGTGTCTGTCTGTCTGTCTGTCTGTCTGTCTGTCTGTGTGTGTGTGTGTCTGTGTCTGTCTGTCTGTCTGT